>NC_074714.1:32950650-33250650 GCF_947242115.1 Biomphalaria glabrata
GTTTTAGTTACATCATTGCTAAGAATATATATATATATATATATATATATATATATATAGTTCGTCCTTCGTGATTCAATGTAGACCACTTTTGTCATCCAGTAGGCTGAGGGCTTTGCACTGGGGTTTTTTACTTTCTTTTTCCTCATCAATTTGTGTGCCAGTTTTCACAATGCAACACCATGATACTCTGTCATGAGCTTCTGTCTCCCAGGTGGCTGAGTCAATGCTGAACGCTTTCAGAGAAGCTTTGAGGGTGTCCCTAAAGCCTTTTTCTTTGTGAACGCTTTCCTTCCCTTAACTGGCCATACAGGAGTCGCTTAGGGATGCGGCGGTCTTCCATTCTGCAGACGTGTCTTGCCCATCACAGCAGGGACTGCATCAGGATTGTGTGGATGCTTTGCAGACCTGCTCTTCGAAGGACTTCAGTATCTGGTATTTTTTCTTGCCATTTGCTGATGACTGCCCTAAATACCTGCTCTAAAAATGATCTGCAGAACATCGTCAGTGACTTTTCAATAGCACGTTCAGACTTGGCCTTACTATAAACACAAAAAAGACTGAAGTATTATATTTGCCTGCTCCAGATAAAGCCTACTCAAGATAAATGGACATGATATAAATACAGTGGACAGATTCACCTATCTTGGCAGAACACTCTCCAGAAACAGAAAGGTCGAGAATGAAATCGACCTGCATATTGCCAAGGCCAGTGCATCCTATGGCAGTCTGTCTAAAAATGTCTGGAACAGATGAGGTATCACCACAAACACAAAGCTAGGGGGTATATCAAACTGTCATCATCTCTACATGGCTTTTTACCTCAGAAACGTGGACAGTATAAAGAAAAAATGCCCAAAAAACTAAACCACTTCCACATGACCTAAGAAATATACTATTAGATTACTAAGTAAAGTTGTGCTGATAGTCACCATCATTATATTTGGCCAACTTTTGCTTGGTCTTGTTTGTGCTATTTGACAAGAAACTGATTTTAGATTTAATTGTGATGCTGGTAACATGTGATTAGAATAAATGGGTACTTTCAGACATTGTTGGATGTCACATTACCAAGCATAGCCATGGATGTTTTAATTGGTGAAGAACCTAAAGAAGTCCTTTTGAAAGAATCAAATATTTGAATAATCCGAATTGAAATTAAAAAAGAAAAACTCACAGACTATACCAAGTAAGAACAGCATTAAATAACAAACTTATCAAACATAAAACAGGCTTGTCACCTCTTGCCCCATTAGAACAAGAAAGTCATCTGCCGCAACAGAAGTGAAATTAAATAGTTTTTTTTATCTCCCCTGAAAGTATTTAGAATCAATTGTTTAGAAAACATTCTGTTGATGTTCTGCCAGCTTAACATGTTTTATTAATTAACATAAATATTGATCCCAATACATTTATGTAGAGATTAGTTAGGAAAACAGCTTTGAGGACATGGTTTATTAGTTGTTGTTTTTTTTTTTGTGTGTTTTTTTAGAAGTTTTTAACAGTTGATTAAAAAGTTTAGCAAAATATGTTATCTGTTTGTTTAAAAAAATATTTTTCAGAAACATTTACTATGACCGTCCAAGTGATCAGCTTTCCAGATGGTCTTCAGACTCAAACAATCCTCCTCAGGTGAGAAAAATGAATTGATATTAGCACAGGGGAGGGCAAATTACGACCCACAGGCCACATGTGGCCTGCCTGAGCGTTTTATGCGGCCCGCGGATGCCTACAAATATTAGGGGTGCCCTCAGATTATATATATATATATATACAAAATGCTTATATGTTAAACATTTTTTTAATTATATCTATATACAGGGTTCGTAGCCACCTTGAAAACCTGGAAAACACCTTGAATTTCATATTAAATTCAAGGCCTTGAAAAAGCCTTGAATTTCGTAAAAAAACAGTGAAAAAAACAAGAAATTTTAAAACTGGACCTTGAGTTTTTTTCCTCCCGATACCTGGTGTTTATTTTCGCTATTTATCACTGTGGGTTTTTGTTTTTTTTCGCTTACATCAAGCAAGCATTTCTCCTGCTGGCATTATTTTGTTTTTTTTTAAGGCAGTGCAAGATTTAGTGTGTTGTGACTATTGACTATAATAAGGCAATTACCAGCCTAATGTGTAGGCTACACCCCTCCGGCCCTCCCTTACCTAAAATCTTTTTGTAACAGAAAGAGTGACTTCGCGTGGAAAGTCCGTAAATCATCTAGATATAGCTAGATCTAGTAAAATAGTAGCCTATCTAGAGTTAGATCTAAGTTAGATCTAGTGAAGATAATTTGCACATAACCTGAACGCTCCGTTAATTTTAGTCAATTTTATTATCTCGATGCATCTAATGTATAGATTACTCTAGAATCTAGAAATACGCTAGATTCTACATTTACGCTAAATCACTATCTAGAATCTAGTGACGATAATACGCAAACAGCCGTGAAAAGTCCGCGAATTTAGTGACTTAGATCTAGAGTCTAGATTTACGGTAGACTCAGTGAAGATAATCCGCATATAGCCGTGAAAAGTCTACGAATTTAGTGACTTAGATCTAGAGTCTAGATTTACGCTAAGTAACTAGAATCTTGTGAAGATGATTTTTTTAAACTAACCCTCTAAAGCCGTGAAAAGTCTATTTATTTTAGTGATTTATAGTTAGAATCTATAAAGTCTATTATAGATTCTAGATCTAAGATAGATTCAGTGACGATAATTCGCACACAGCCGTGAAAAGTACGCGAATTTTAGTGACTTAGATCAAGATTCATTTACGCTAAATCACTAGAATCTAGTGAAGATAATTACTAACACTGTGAAGCCGTGAAAAGTCTGAGAATTTTAGTGATTTATAGTTATAATCTATGGTCTATTATAGATTCTAGATCTACGATAGATTCAGTGACAATAATTCGCGCACAGCCGTAAAAAGTCCAGGAATTTTTGTGACTTAGATCTAGAGTCTAGATTTACGGTAGATTCAGTGAAGATAATTTGCACACAGCCGTGAAAAGTTCGCGAATTTTAGTGACTTAGATCAAGAGTCTAGATTTACTGTAGATTTACTGAAAATATTTCGCACACAGATGTGAAATGTCCGGTCGTAAAAGCTAGGGAAACTACATATAAATAGATCTAGTTGAAAAAAAAACAACACAAATAATCTAATACCCCCCCCCCCCTCCAAAAGCCATTACTTTTAAGCAAATGTCAATTAGACAACCAAATAGGCCTATATATTACAAGCTCTGTTTATGAGGAGGATTTAAGTTCAGTTAATACAAGAATAAAACATTACCCCAAATGCCCTCCATGACTCTACGGTACACTTAGGAACTAAGAATGTACATTTCCATCACAGAGAATACACATTATGAAGGCATCTTTAAGAATGTTTCTTATTTTTAAAAAAATGGAATAGCAACGTACCATTTGTAATGTTCTTTAATAAATCTTTTTAAAAAAATGGTTGTTTGAGGTTTTGGGATGACAGTCAAGTTGTTACTTGATTAAAAGATAGTTACATTTTCTGTGAACATACCAGCTGATGACGTTGTTTGTGTTCTGAGTGGCAAGATATTTAAAATCTATCACACAAACCAACGGGACAGACAGACACACACACACTTACATATATATATATATATACTTTTTTTTCAGTACTAAATACATATATATTTTGTTCTTTTTACATATTTATGTCATGTGTATGTAAATATGTTTACATATATATTGCTTGCTATGGTGCGATGCATACCTTGAAAATCTAAAATTCTACCTTGAAAACCTGGAAAATACCTGGAAAATCATTCATGAAATTGGCTATGAACCCTGTATATAAACTATTGAAACTTCAGATTCTAATGACGAAGAGGCTAAAGAAACACTTACTTTACATATCATTGTAAAAAGTTATGCTAATTGGCAATATGTCGAAATATTCAGTGAAAGACACAAACTCAGGCCAGTATTTATTCAATACTATAAAGAACTGTGGTGAAAGTGTTGAGTTGGCATGGAACAATATAGTAAGTGTAACAACTGATAGTGCCCATGCTTTGCTTGGGAAAAACATAAGTTTGTTAATAAAATTAAAGAACAATATCCCAACCATAAACTTTACATGTGAAAGTTTATGCAAAGTTTCATTGAATATCTAACATGTTAGTGACCCAATTATTTCATGGATCAAACTTATTAGAGCTATTGGTCTTAACCACAGGCAGTGGCAGTTCCAAGAAGTACTTGAAGATTTGAAAACAAAACATTTGATGTTTGGTAACACAATAGTATCCATGTGGTTAAGCATGGGCAAGGTTTTGAGAAGAATATGGGATCTCAAGGAAGAAATATTTCCTTGAAGATTATTAACTGAACTTTGTTACTAATATTTCTAATGAAGTGTGGAAGACAGACTTCTGTTTGACATTGCAATAATGTATTGTTTGCACATGAACAAATATGCATGTTAAATCTTTTCAAAGAAAGCCTAATTTCTCCAAGCAAGTAAATGGAAACAGTTTTTTTTTATTTTACTTTGCTGAAAGGTGAAGCTATTTCTTGTGAAATGATTAAAAAGTACAAGACTTTTTTTTTGATTCCTTGATTGGGGAAATTGAAAGCATATTTTAAGACATCGAAAATTTGGAACAGTTCATCATTTTGTACAGAAGCTGATTCATCTCCTGTGGACATACCTCCAAGCAAATTATGACCTGAAAGAGAAGTTTACGCTAACATGCCTAGTCCCGGTTCCTCAGCGAGGCTCAAATCACTCCACCCTGGCATTGACAGTGTCAGGAAGTCATGTCAGAAGTTGCATTTGCTCACTTTAAAAACTTTGCTGCTAAACTTCCACATTATTTGAGTCAACATACATCTGTGAATTAGTATTGTCTTTTTTGTAAGAAGAAGGGATTGATGCTGACTGATTTTTTATTTGAAAGCAGTCACATGGATAACTACTAGCTAGCTCCTCAGTTTCTGAAAATTATGCATGAGTGAAAACAGTTTAAAATGTTTTACATCAAGTACAATTGTACATTTGTGTTGAAATATGACGTTAAAACAATAACAAAATGATTAAAAAGTATTAACAAAATTAGTTTCAGAAATTACTAACTCTTGTTGTAATATCAATTTATAATACAGTACAAATGTGAATTAAAAGATATACATAATTAGCTATCATATTTTTCTAAGACAAGTAAGTGTATATATATATATATATATATATATATATATATATATATATATATATATTATAATAATAATAGCAATAATTAATTAATCAATTAGTGGTAAATAAGTATTTTTGTTTATAAGGAGAAAAAAGTATTGAGATATATGCCAGTGATTTAACAGTTTTTCCTTTTAGATAAGCTTTGTTTTTTAAAAAGTTTTTTTTTCCACTTTGCTTGTTTTACTTTGTGAAATTCGAAAGCATATATGTGGTATTTTATTTGACTTGAATTTGTTTAATTGTGGATGTTTTAACTTTGTTATCTTTCCTTACAAAATGCTTTTAATTGCTTACAAAAATACTGATGTTTTTAAAGAGTGGGGGGCTAAAAAGGCTTTTTTTTTCTGTATTAATTTTTATAGGGGGTGTAACATGGGATAGTGACCTCAAGACAATTAATATAAATGATTTATATATGTTAAATAATTAGTTTTGTGAGAATATAAATAACTATCATAAAAAAGACTTTTTATTTAATTTGGATCATAAAATATTGCCTAAATCTAGTCGAGATCTAGTTTTAAGGGAGACTTTTCCACAGTGAATACGTTTTAACTTCCAAAATAAACTTTTATGTTAGTTTTATAAACATGAATTTAAATTGTTATTTTAAATTATCTTAATAGGGTGTGAATTTTCCTTTAATTGTATACCAAATATAGCATTTTCTGATTAAAAAAAAAGTTATTAAAGTTTAATCATGACAGGGTAGTGGAATATATATGAGTAAAATGAATAATTCCGTCGGAACGTGGAAAATAATTACGGAGAGAAAGAGTTAAATTGTTTTCTAAATATAACATTAAAATGATATTATTATTGGCTGCTGATAATGTTTTCCTGACTTACATATCATACTTTTGCTATCATCATAAGAATAATTTCGTAATGATAATTATTTTGTATGATCTCTTGCCATTGAAAGAATACATTTGTTTCTTTCAGTATTTAATTTTAAAGCTTGAAAAACCAGCAGTTGTAGAATATATTCTCTTTGGCAAGTATGAAAAGACTCATGTTTGTAACTTGAGGAAATTTAAAGTGTATGGAGGCCTGACAGAAGATCACATGATAGAGTTATTAGATGGGTAAGGAGTTGTTGTTTTTTTTTAAATCATTCTTCTTTTCATTCATTTCTTTCACTTCAAAATAAGTGAACTACAAAGCATGATTGGCTATTATTTAATGTAATTCACTACAATGTTTGATGACATGAGTACTAATGTAATAGAATATTTAATAAAATTTTATTGAGCTTTGTTAGTTACCCTTTTTGACCTTACAGTGTATGGGGCAGATTATTTAAAGCTTATCTGTTTCTATGGTTGACAAATAATGAAGGTGTAATATACCTGGTATAAGGAATGACTAACTTTTTTTCACAACTAATGTCAGGTACCTAGGGTTGTTCTAAAAACCCAAAAGTTCCAAAATCTCTTTCTAAATTGGGATTTAAATTTGTGGCTCCTTGTTTAAAAGAACATTGCTTTGCTTATATTAATGTCTAGTATTAAATTACTTACTATTAGATCTAGAAGGATCTATATTAGTAAAAAAATAAATGAGCACCACTGGGTTAAATAGGGCTTAAATAAAGTTGATTTAATCACTTTTTTTTCCTCAATGTAATTTTCACAAAATTCATTTGTCCTTGAATGCAGGGGCTTGAAAAATGACCATGTTAGTGAGACCTTTCAGCTGCGTCATGAAATAGAAGGCAATCCATTCCCTTGTAGATATATCAAAATAGGTAAAACGTTTGTTGGTGTATGAATATATAGATTTACTTCTTAGCATTTTGTGAACTTTAGAACTTATTTTTTTGCAAGTAGAACGTAATGTGTAGGTTCTTTAATTTTCTTTGTTGAATGCTACTGAAGTATCTAGAAGTATTGTTGATTGTTTTTATTTATTTGATTTAGTCCCTTTACAAGCTTGGGGTCCGAGCTTCAACTTCAGTATCTGGTATGTAGAGTTGATTGGAAACAACAGATGGGAGGAAGTGAAACATAGCATGAACTGGTATAACACAGTAAGAACATTACTCCTTCTTCACCACCTAAATAGATCTATTGAACATATGACATTGATCACACAGTTAAGTGGATGTGTTTAACACAGCTTCAGTATGTAATCTAATTTTCTCATATTTTAAAAATATGCTCCAAAAGATTCTAAATCTGACTTTTCAATTTACACAATTTGTTTAAAACTATTTGCAGTACAAAGAAAGGGAGGCCATAAGGTTGTGTCTGAAACATTTTCGACAGCGCTGCTACACTGAAGCTTATGAAGCCTTGATGAAAAAAACAAATATTGTTTTGGAGCACCCAATATTAACACAGCTTCACACTCTACTGGTATCTAGTTAGATCTTACTTCATTTAATTGGCTCAAATTTGTATGTTTTTATACACCGTTTTATACATTGTTTTTTATTATTTTTATTTTCCAAACAGGTTATAAATGGAGATTTCAAGGCATGTGAAGATTTGGTTTCTCAGGCATGTAATGGTATGGAAAAAGTATATACACATTATTACAGCCTTTATTTTATTTTAAATTAGAAATAAATAATTGTTTGCTCATAAACTACATTTAAACCTGTTTTGTTTTTTTAAGTTATGTTAAATATAAAATTCTGCTACATCAAGTAATGTTAATGGTATTACAATTACATATATGGTACATCCTACACATTTCTCTGTCTGTATTTATGGTAAATTTAATAACTTAAACTGATAATTCTCTGTCTATTGATTAACAGAAGGAATGTTTGACCAGTACATCAGTCAGCAAGATTATAAACCAGACTGGACGCCCATAGAACCTGTCAGTATTAAAAGTAAGTAACATGTCTGTAAAATGTAGAACTTCACCTTTGCTCCTTTGCTTTTATTCTTGTTTAATCTTGCTACTTTGCATATTCTCATCTCTGACAGAAACAGATCATGGTATAGAGATAAGGCCAGGAATGAGAGGGGGCCATCAGATGTGTATTGATGTTCTGACAGAAACAATCTACATGTTTGGAGGATGGGATGGCAACCATGACCTGGCAGATTTGTGGTCGTACCATATCCCCACCCACACTTGGGTCTGCATATCACATGACACAGAAAGAGATGTAAGTGTTACCTACAAAACAATCTTGTCTTGTTAGTGTGAACTTGCTTCAATTGAAAACATTTCAAGTGCAATATTTTTGTTTAAAATCAACCACAGCACAAAGTTTTATCATAATATATAGTCCTGTTACCTCAAAAAAAAACTAAACAAAGGGTCCACTATATCTCCTCAGCTGATAAATTTTTGTTTGGGATTGGTCCTTCTCATTTGGTCCTTGTCATCATTCTAAGCTTAGCCTTAACTAGCCACAAGTTTTATCAACTGTAGTGATTACTCCCATTAATGTATGGTATAAGAATGTTTAATAACAGTAAAATATTATGATTAACTTGATTATGGATTAACTGGCTTACATATGAAATAAATCTAATGTATAAAGTTATTGTTGTTTTTTTTTAGATAAAACATAAGAGATTGCTAATCACATCTATATTTTACTAATCAGTCAAGCATTGATTTTTCAAATGTTAATTTAAGAAATCAAATTAATTGTATATATCCATATTTGAATAACATACATCAGTACTTGTAATTAAAAAAAACCTGTCAGCTTATTTCAATAAACATAAAGACACACATATTCTTTCATTAGCTGGGACTACTTGTTTATCAACTTTTTGATAAAGTAATTAGTATTATTGTTTAACCTTGATGATGTTTTATTTACTAACTATTATTCACTGTAATATTGAATCCTTAGGGAGGACCTTCTCCGAGATCCTGCCACAAGATGTGCCTGGATTATGAAAGAAAACAGATATTTACTTTAGGAAGATATCTTGATCCCAGTATGAGGACTCCTGAAAAATTAAAAGTATAAACTTTATTAATTTTCCTTTTTTCAAATGCTCTCATCTCTCGATGGTTAATTTGCAAAAATTGTCTTGTCTTGTGATTTATTTATTCTCCTAGTTTAAAAGGCAATTTGAAATTTAGATTTTTTTTTCTATAGCGCAATGGTTGCCAAACTCTTTGAGTTGTAACATTTTATTCTAAAACATAACTTCTCCTCACATTTGGAAAAGGATTTTAACGTGTATTCTTTCACCAGTTCTTCTTAGTCTGGTATCTATAAAATAATAGATATAGTACCTGAGTATGTTATTTATTAGGATTAAGAAAAAAATCTAAATATATCCTAAAGATCTATTTACAACCAAACATCATATGGCATTTATTGATGTATTTTCAACCTTGCTTGCCGAATATGAAGTAATATGAATGTTTATTGTATAAATTCTTTGAAAGTTTAAAAAAATGTGTGTGGTAGAACTCAAATGTATATACATATATATTTTTTAGTGTGACTTTCACATGTATGATATAACAAGTCAGCAATGGACATTTATCACAGAAGACACTGCTGCGATGGGAGGCCCAAGATTGATCTTTGATCATCAAATGGTCATAGATATTGAACATCAAACTATCTATGTCTTTGGTGGCAGAGTTTTGAGGTAAATTGCTATAACTAGTTTATAAATTTCATCCAATATTGTATATGATAGATGTATTCCATTGGTGTCATTGATGATCATTTACAGATTTGAGTAAAAGCCAGATATATTTAACTCCTTAGTTTTTTAGTTTTAGAATTAAGGTAAATTTAAGGTTTGTATGTAACAATGAAAAACTTAATATTTTGCCACAACTGATATACATAAAGCTAGTCTTTTGGTTGACAGTAGGGTATGATTCTATATTAAGTCTGTTTTTTGAAGGCCTGTGTAATACAATCGAGTGTTATTGATTTGAAACACTTTCAACCTGAGTTTGATTTGCCTGAAAACACATATTTAAATAAATAGTGTTGAGAATTTGATAAGTATTATATTAACTAAATGATTTAACCACTTAAAAAAAATTATTCTCAGAGCTTTTGATTTCTGTTCTTGTTTTACAACCAATGAGATTTACTGTTATATATTTATTCTTATGATATAAATTTGTTTACGTTTCATTACTTGAGTTCAACTAATGGAAACATTTGACCAGATTTATTGTGACTGCATTAAGCTACCAGAAATGATAGTTTGTCTCTTTCTAGAATAGTCCCCATGCCTTATCGTAAAAAACATTATGCATTAGTCATTTCTCACTGTGATTTACTAATACTCCTTTTTCAGTCCCTCTGGAACTGGCACTGATGATCGTTCTCCAGAACCTGTTTTTAGTGGTCTCTATTCATTTCATATTCCTTCCAATACTTGGACATTGCTCAAGGAGGACTGCCCCATGTTGAAATCAAGAATAGGGCATTCAATGCTGTTTCATCCTGTATGTTTATTTCTATTTTTTGTATTTCTGTCTTAATGTATATACCTACAAATAATTTGTACTTATAAATTAATAAATGTGCAGTCACCCTGCATTGTCCTTTACTTTTAACAAAAAATTTTCTTCATGCTATAGATTTTTATATTTTTGTTAAGATTTTTATATTTTTGTGAAACATTACAGGTGAAAAGAGTTTTGTATATATTTGCTGGACAACGATCTAAAGAATATCTCAATGACTTTCTAATGTACAATGTAAATACTAAGACCATTCATCTTATTTCTGATGGAAAGAAGAAAGATGGCTGTCAGGCAGGTAGGCAACATTTCAAATATTTGAGAATTTCTGTTAGCTTAGTTTTAAAAAATCATGAAGGATGTGTGAATTGATACGATGTTAATTTCCTGAAGGCATATTAAAAAGTTATTTGATGGAGGGCAAACGACCTGCTTGGCTTCTACTGATACATGTGGATGATGTTTGCTAGAGTAAGTTGAAACATCTCCACATTACAATCAGCTAAGAGAAAATTGCACAAGATAGGCCAATAGGAAGAGAAATGATACAAGTGCTGTCTTTGATCAATGAAGGAGAAGATATAATTATTGAATCTAATTTATAATAATAATAATAATAATCTTTATTGTCCGTATGGAAATTTGTCTTACAATTTGTGCATTACACAAAAAAAAAAACCATTATAACTATAAGAAACCAAAGTGTACATTCACACCGGACTCACTCATAATGTGACAAAGTTTATACCAGATTGTTCTTATTTAATGATTTGATTGCCAGAGGAACAAAAGAGTATTTGTGTATGTTTGTCTTTGCTATTGGTGACTTGTATCTCTTTTGTGATGGTAAAATTTGCACACATTGCTACCCAGGAGCACATGCAATTACATTATCTAATATTGTGACCACACCAGTGTGTCTACTGAGTTGCACAAGATTAATACTATTGAAAACTAACATATAATTTGCATTCAATTTTTTTTTTACAACTGCTGTTAGTGTGTCCTATCTTTATTTGCTTTAAACTCATACAAATCTCCTGAAATATATAGACAAAATTGTCATTTTGGGGTGCCATTCAATATGGAAAACGCCAATCCTACGCGTGATAAATAAAAGCGGCATTATGCATTAGCTGTAATTGTGTAATCTGGTGAAAGAAGCTTCTCGCGCCTCAAACTAATGAAGAACAATTCTCAAAGATAGATTGAAACATTTAGTAATTCTTGCTATTGAGCGTGATCTATGTAGGAAAAAGAATTATTAAGAGTTATTAAAACGCAAAATACTTAGGTGTTATAATAAATGAAAAACTCTTGGAATCCCCATATTGATGAAAATTTAGTGATTTTACTAAAGGTGTTACTCTAGTCAAATGTGAATATTCGTTTGTTATGAATCTCACTGCTCTATTTTGTGTCTGTTCCAGTTTCTTAATGTTTTCTTGAGTTGAGGGGTCCCAAACGGAGGATGCATATTCTATTATTGGCCAAGGTTAAATAACATTTTAGTTTTATGTTCTTATTTGATTTATAGAAATTTCTTTTAATAAATCCTAATGCTTTGTTTGATTTTTTTGTAGTTCCATCAATATGTGGATTCCATGATAGTTTTTCATTTATTATAACATCTAGGTATTTTGCGTTTTTAGTCTGTGTTACTAGTTTACAATGAATAAGATAAGTGGAATTAATTTGTTTTAGTTTTTTTGTTACTCTTAACAACTGACATTTTTCTGGGTGGAAAGACATGCTTCTTCACATATCCTTCTTCACAGCCTATTTATTGTACTACTTGTTAAATACTTAATAAATATCCTTCTTCACAGCCTATTTGTTGTACTACTTGTTAAATACTTAATAAATATCCTTCTTCACAGCCTATTTGTTGTACTACTTGTTAAATACTTAATAAATATCCTTCTTCACAGCCTATTTGTTGTACTACTTGTTAAATACTTAATAAATATCCTCCTTCACAGCCTATTTGTTGTACTACTTGTTAAATACTTAATAAATATCCTTCTTCACAGCCTATTTGTTGTACTACTTGTTAAATACTTAATAAATATCCTTCACAGCCTATTTGTTGTACTACTTGTTAAATACTTAATAAATATCCTTCTTCACAGCCTATTTGTTGTACTACTTGTTAAATACTTAATAAATATCCTCCTTCACAGCCTATTTGTTGTACTACTTGTTAAATACTTAATAAATATCCTTCTTCACAGCCTATTTGTTCTACTACTTGTTAAATACTTAATAAATATCCTTCTTCACAGCCTATTTGTTGTACTACTTGTTAAATACTTAATAAATATCCTCCTTCACAGCCTATTTGTTGTACTACTTGTTAAATACTTAATAAATATCCTTCACAGCCTATTTGTTGTACTACTTGTTAAATACTTAATAAATATCCTCCTTCACAGCCTATTTGTTGTACTACTTGTTAAATACTTAATAAATATCCTTCACAGCCTATTTGTTGTACTACTTGTTAAATACTTAATAAATATCCTTCTTCACAGCCTATTTGTTGTACTACTTGTTAAATACTTAATAAATATCCTTCACAGCCTATTTGTTGTACTACTTGTTAAATACTTAATAAATATCCTTCACAGCCTATTTGTTGTACTACTTGTTAAATACTTAATAAATATCCTTCACAGCCTATTTGTTGTACTACTTGTTAAATACTTAATAAATATCCTTCTTCACAGCCTATTTGTTGTACTACTTGTTAAATACTTAATAAATATCCTCCTTCACAGCCTATTTGTTGTACTACTTGTTAAATACTTAATAAATATCCTCCTTCACAGCCTATTTGTTGTACTACTTGTTAAATACTTAATAAATATCCTCCTTCACAGCCTATTTGTTGTACTACTTGTTAAATACTTAATAAATATCCTTCTTCACAGCCTATTTGTTGTACTACTTGTTAAATACTTAATAAATATCCTTCACAGCCTATTTGTTGTACTACTTGTTAAATACTTAATAAATATCCTTCACAGCCTATTTGTTGTACTACTTGTTAAATACTTAATAAATATCCTTCACAGCCTATTTGTTGTACTACTTGTTAAATACTTAATAAATATCCTCCTTCACAGCCTATTTGTTGTACTACTTGTTAAATACTTAATAAATATCCTTCACATTAAACGAGGACAGTTTTCTTAGTAGTCGTAATCTTTGCTGCCCTTTTTTGCTGATATAATCAGTATTTGCAGTAAAATTTAGTTTATTGTCTAGGATAGTACCAAGGTATTTAAAGGTTTGCACAATTTCAATAGTCTCTCCAGCTACAGAAACAATATCATTTCCCTTCTTGTCCCTACGAAAATCGATTATCATTTCTTTGGTTTTTTTTACATTTAATAATAAAAAATTATCTTTACAGTATTCCTCAATGTGTTCTAGTTCTTTGAAATACTCATTTACGTCTGAGCTCTCTGAGAGCAGGGCAAGAAGAGCCGCATCATCAGCGAATTTTGTGAAGGAGCAACAATAACTATCGGATTGAAAATCATTGGTGTACAAAATGAACCACAATGGCGATGTTACAGCCCCCTGGGGCGCCCCTGTGTTAACTATGTGTTCATTAGATATAGCATTGTTTACCCTAACCCTCTGAGCTCTCTGGGTCAAAAATTCATTAGCCCATAGTATTATGTATGGACTAATCTGCAACGCTTTCATCTTTTCAATGAGTAAATGAAGTTGTATAGTGTTAAAAGCTGATGAGAAATCCATAAAGAGCAATCTTACATAAGTGTTCGGTAAGTCCAGATGTTTGTAGACACAGTTTAAAATATTTAGGATGGCATCGTCTACACCTTTACCCTTTTGGTAAGCAAATTGTAAAGGGTCTAACTTATTACAAAGATCATTCAGAAGAAACATTTTAACCAATTTTTCTAAACATTTATCCTCCTTCACAGCCTATTTGTTGTACTACTTGTTAAATACTTAATAAATATCCTTCACAGCCTATTTGTTGTACTACTTGTTAAATACTTAATAAATATCCTTCTTCACAGCCTATTTGTTGTACTACTTGTTAAATACTTAATAAATATCCTTCTTCACAGCCTATTTGTTGTACTACTTGTTAAATACTTAATAAATATCCTTCACAGCCTATTTGTTGTACTACTTGTTAAATACTTAATAAATATCCTTCACAGCCTATTTGTTGTACTACTTGTTAAATACTTAATAAATATCCTCCTTCACAGCCTATTTGTTGTACTACTTGTTAAATACTTAATAAATATCCTTCTTCACAGCCTATTTGTTGTACTACTTGTTAAATACTTAATAAATATCCTTCTTCACAGCCTATTTGTTGTACTACTTGTTAAATACTTAATAAATATCCTTCACAGCCTATTTGTTGTACTACTTGTTAAATACTTAATAAATATCCTTCACAGCCTATTTGTTGTACTACTTGTTAAATACTTAATAAATATCCTTCACAGCCTATTTGTTGTACTACTTGTTAAATACTTAATAAATATCCTCCTTCACAGCCTATTTGTTGTACTACTTGTTAAATACTTAATAAATATCCTTCTTCACAGCCTATTTGTTGTACTACTTGTTAAATACTTAATAAATATCCTTCTTCACAGCCTATTTGTTGTACTACTTGTTAAATACTTAATAAATATCCTTCTTCACAGCCTATTTGTTGTACTACTTGTTAAATACTTAATAAATATCCTCCTTCACAGCCTATTTGTTGTACTACTTGTTAAATACTTAATAAATATCCTCCTTCACAGCCTATTTGTTGTACTACTTGTTAAATACTTAATAAATATCCTTCTTCACAGCCTATTTGTTGTACTACTTGTTAAATACTTAATAAATATCCTTCTTCACAGCCTATTTGTTGTACTACTTGTTAAATACTTAATAAATATCCTCCTTCACAGCCTATTTGTTGTACTACTTGTTAAATACTTAATAAATATCCTTCACAGCCTATTTGTTGTACTACTTGTTAAATACTTAATAAATATCCTCCTTCACAGCCTATTTGTTGTACTACTTGTTAAATACTTAATAAATATCCTCCTTCACAGCCTATTTGTTGTACTACTTGTTAAATACTTAATAAATATCCTTCACAGCCTATTTGTTGTACTACTTGTTAAATACTTAATAAATATCCTCCTTCACAGCCTATTTGTTGTACTACTTGTTAAATACTTAATAAATATCCTTCACAGCCTATTTGTTGTACTACTTGTTAAATACTTAATAAATATCCTTCACAGCCTATTTGTTGTACTACTTGTTAAATACTTAATAAATATCCTTCTTCACAGCCTATTTGTTGTACTACTTGTTAAATACTTAATAAATATCCTCCTTCACAGCCTATTTGTTGTACTACTTGTTAAATACTTAATAAATATCCTTCTTCACAGCCTATTTGTTGTACTACTTGTTAAATACTTAATAAATATCCTCCTTCACAGCCTATTTGTTGTACTACTTGTTGTCTTGTATGTCTACTGTAATTAGCACAACACAACATGTATTCAATTTCACTGATTCAAGTCTGACTCAGCAGATGCACATTTATTAGAACAATATACTGGCAATTTCAGCCAACAATGAATCATATATCTTCCATGTAATCCAAAATGAAATTCAATAAGTACATATCTAGCAATACTCTCAACTTAATATAATACACGTCTATCTTCTTTGATAACCATGGCGTCTACTGCATCTTGACCATGTGGTCAGCTTCTCAAAACGAGATTTTCTTTTTCCCACTATGCAACTGTGGCCCCTTGATTTCCCTGTGCAACATCCTCCCTTTCCATAAACAAAGATATCCCGTGCTCCAACCAATACATGGCACTATCAAACAATGATGTGACACTGAGCCAGCTAGGAAAACCAATGACTTGGTAGAATTTAAGTCATTGGTAAACATACATGACTAGTTTAACCTAGGAACACACGTAGGATGTAATCTTCTTTTTTTGAAGTAATGCCTGCATCTTATAAGATAAGATAAGATGTGATCTTTTGATTGGTATAACTTTATAAACATGTGAACCCACACTGTTTTGCATGTGCATCAACCAGTCATATTGAACAAGTTTTGCTCTGTTTTCTATTCAGTTGATATTCTGTACCAAGTCCTTAAAATTATCTAGCCTCATTGGATAAAGAAATTTGTCCTTGCGTATGGCCAGGATAAGTCATTCTATTCATCCAGTCTTTCTCTTTTTGTTCTTCTTATTCTGTCATTATGACCCTAAGGTCAGTTTTATCTTGGTCACTAAGACTTTGCCATGAGATCACATGGTTTATTAAATGAAATAAAAATGTATTTGTAAGGCATATAAAAAATGTTTGCCCTATTTTGGTGCTCAGGTTTCACTCAGAGAGCTACTCTTGACCCAGATTTGAATGAGATTCATGTCTTTTCTGTAAGTATTTCTTCTTTATGCCACAAATCAAGTCTTCTAAGTTGTGTGCACTAAATGCACATTCATTGTCTGATTTAATGTTTCCAAGCTTTATGGACAAGAACAATAATTGTGTAATAATCCAAAGTTTGCTTCCTGCACTCTGTTCCAGGGTTTAAGCAGAGACAAAGACAAGAGAGATAATGTGAAGAATTCCTTTTGGGTTTATGATATTCACAAAGATAAATGGTAAGCAGCAATATTTTTTTTTTCAGGTGTTGTTATCTTGTAACAGAAAATTTTAAACTTGTTCTACATATTGAGGATTTAAAAAAAACAACACTTTAAAACTGTATTCAATAAAAAGCATGATATGTTTTACATTTTGTAGGTCCTGTATTTATAAAAATGAAAACAGTGGACAGCAGTATTGGATGAAGATGCAGCATGTAGAGCCAGTGCCAAGATTTGCACATCAGTTAGTCTATGATCACATTCGAAAGGTAGGCTCATTTAAATATGTTAGTCATTTGTCTACAATATGTGTTGAGCTATTTATTTTATCTGTAACATATGTAGCGTATTTAAGATGAGGCCAAAAGAATGTTTACATTTTTTTTTCTACATTAAAAGAAGGTAAGGTAACCTAGATATAATGAAAAAAAATTGTATGCTATACCTTTTAAATATAAGATTTAGCCTTTGATAATGTAAAATGTAGCAAGAAAACAAAAAAATACTTTAAAAAAAAAAAAAAAAAAAAAGTTGTACGATTTGAATTCAAGCTCAAGGGCTCAAACCTATATTCTAACCACTGTGATGTTTTTATGAAAATAGAAGGTTTCATAGTTATCTTTTGTTTGTTACAAACTTGTATTCAACAAACTTATTCCTTATTCAAAATATAAAAGGGACTAATTCAACTTATACAACTTATATGGCCACATAGGTCAAGTACAATTTCTTTTCCTTGTTTGATACCAAACAAAATTAATTTTCCTTATTAAAAGTGTATCCAAAAAGTTTATGGTCCATAAAGCCAAACAGCCAGTGTCATGGTTGAATATGATTCATGTGGTTCCATAGGCCATAGAATGCAAAAGATGAAGTAAAAGTTCTAATAATAGTTTTTTAAATATGGTATCACTTGATCAAAGAACTTTTTATTGTTTTCATTTGCCAACAATAGTGTTATTTGTTCATTACCCTGCTTACTTGCACCCACAGCACTCTTAGTGAAAAGTATGAATGCTTAGTTTATAGGTACAAATAACTATGTTTTTACCAGAAGTAATCTCAGTTTTTCTGCATTTGACAGATTCACTATTTATTTGGAGGAAACCCTGGTAAAGATTCACTGCCCAGGTTACGCTTGGATGACTTTTGGTCACTAAAGGTACTGTTGTACTATTGACTGACTAAAACTACACACACATTTTATTTAGTAAAAAAAAGAAAAGTATATTAATGTTGAATAATACTGTATAAATCTAAGGCTAGCAATTAATGAATCGAATAATAGATGTTGTATTTATTAACAGTTACATAACACACAGACTGACTTCAGCCATCAATACCCAAGGAGTCTTGTCTTTAGCTCTACCCATCCTTTCCTACCCAAACCTTAATACTGACCACAGACACACTTCCCAGTGTCGCTCCTGGTCCTTAATCCAGTATTCTGGTAGCATGAAGGACCGCTCTTAGTTCCAGACAGCTGTCTCTTATATCTTGCATAAGCGAAAGCAGAGTTATAACAATACTTATACATTATAATAATATAGCTAAAGAATGTAATTTAAAAACTATATACAACGTATATTTTCATGAGATAGTGAAATAATGCTTTTTCATAGTGTTTAGATAAGTGAGAGTGGCAAGACACAAGTATTTTCTTTATTTATGAATCACTCTTCTATTTCAGCTGTCAAGGCCATCAACAGAATTTCTTCTCAGGCGGTGTAGGTTTTTAATACGCAAGTACCGTTTCCTAGAAATGAGTACGCAGGCACCTAGGCAGGCAATGACTTACTTGCAAACTGAATTAGCAAATGTTGTTGATCACAATGATCCAGAGGAGACAAAAGAGGTTTGTGTTGTTTATAAAAAAAATGTATGCATAAAAAGTAAGATTTATAAATCCTCCGCTCCACCATCCAAGAAGTTAAACATAAATTAAGAATGATATTTACGAATATATGAACTTAAGACCACAGAAGCAGCTTTTGTATAAAATCACAATGTTTGAGAAGAAAGAGAATCAGGAAAAATGATTGAATATTTGGAGAATCTACTAACAATCCCATTAGTAGATCCACCAACATTTAGAAGAAACTACAAAACTGATAAAGTAAAGTGGACTTTTTTTTTCAGATATTTAGTTGCAACTGACAATATGCTTTAGAATGACCCGGTACTCAGTATTAGCAGCCTCACCTAACGCAGTGTGCTGAAAAGAAATTTTATGAACTATCCAAGATTATAAAATGTTTTAATTTTGGTTAAAAATAAAACAGGCCTTCTGAAAATGAAAAATAAATTAAATTTGATCTTAGGGAAGAGCATTTCTTCAAAAACATATAGTTATTAGCCTAGCAAGGCAATACTGAAAATGCAATACCTCTAGGCTTTGATATTTGTATTGTATTGTTGACACAGCCAGTTACCTGATGAGCTAGTAACTTTTTAAAAAATCAGACAATTCTAACATAAAGACAAAAAATGCCCTTACAGACAGCTTAGTTTAACAAATGTTTAGCTAAAAGCAATTTAGCTTGGTATTATAATTTAAGGACAATGAAGCAAAAGTATAAACAGCTACCTTATACACTATACATGCTGTCCCAATTTATCAAAAGTGGTCATCCAGGCGGCTGAGGGCTTTGCAAAGGTTTTTTTTTTTTTGCCTCCTTCTGTGGCTGGGGAGATCTATGTGAGCCCAGAATGTTCAGCTGCACACTGGGCAGGTTACTGTAGAACCAACTAAACATATTTCACCACAATAATACAGTTGTCTTTCTGCCATCTGTCTTCAGGAAGGGCCAATCTGTAACTCCCAAATGTGTTTCCCACAACTATAGTGAGAGCTCTCCGTCTGTTTCAGAAGCCAACTGCTGCCAGCTGTTTTCCTCTAAGCCATCGAGAGCAAAATGATGAGCTTAAAGAGGAAGGTGTATCAGAGGTGCTCCCCCCCCCCCAATAACTTAAAATAATCCCTAATTTAATCCCCCCCCCCCCCCAATTTTTGTTCATTCCTAAACTTATCTAATTTTAATATGAAACCTAAACCCCTAACTCAGTTCCCAAGCATTAAACTTCATAGAAAACCAGCCACTTCAAAAGGACATCATTATTAATTTAACCAATCAATGTTATGTATCATGTATAGTTTCAGCTACTCACCTCATCTCTGTTTCCCTGCACAAGTGCTAGAGACCATTCAGATGTGAATGATGCTGAGGATGAGAACAGCACTCCACACTTTACTCAGAGAACTCAGCTCTTTGATCAGTTGATAGAATTTTTTCCAGAATCTATGACTCAGCCTAAGAAAAATTTGGTAGATCTGGTACCTCTTTGCTAATACCAAGCACAAGTTTGAATCTGTCCCAACTTGAAGGGTTCGAACTGGTTGGTTGACCTTTTATTTTAGTAGTCTCCCCTTCATTAGGTAGTGCAATATGAATGTTATAGTTTTTTTTTATTATGTTTTAGAAAATGGAACTTTTTTTTTTTTAAACATTTTTCTGAAGTTTTAAAACAATAGGAAAGATTATTACAATAAAATGGTATATTCCAAAATATATGTACACCTTAACATAGGCTATAAATATATATTCTAACCATTCCATGGAACCGTTGTTAAAGTTTGTAAAATTTACATGAATTATTGTTTAATTCAGTGACTGCAGTATATTTGTGTTGAAAGTTGCCTTGCCTACATAACTAAGTCAGTAACTATTTATTTTACTTGAAACAAGCTCTGAATGCCAGTTACTAAGTATCCAATGCTAGCCCCCAGCACTTTAATAGTGATCAAATTGTTCCTCATCATGAAGGATGGAGGGACTTTTTATTGGCTATGATCACATCTAAATTCTTATACATGTTATAGGAATAGCTATGACTATTCTCTATTCCATTTTGTCCCTTGGTTCAATTTCTGCCACAAAAATATCTATAGATTCAAAATACTTTTATTATTAAGGTCATGTTCTAGATTGATATAGTCAAACTACTAATGCTGTATAGTTAAGAATGCTACAACTATACTAGAAATAGAAAAAAGTGCAGTCTTATCATTCAGCAAAGATTCAGCATCTCTCAATATTTGTTACAAGATATACAATGTCATTTAAATGTTTGTAATAAATCTGAGTTACAAGTCAGTTGTTACCACTGTATTTTTGTAGCATCCATTCTCAGATGTAATTGTACCAACAACAAATGTTGAAGTCTTAAAATTGTAAACTACCATTTATTCCATGTTGCCAATTGAGTTTGGCATTGAATTAATTCTATAAGCATATAAACTAATAACCATAAAACCATATTATGAAACTATATTATACTTGCAGTGTATAACAAAATTTAACTTTATCATTAAATACTGGGAACTATAAATTGAATATTGAAACACTGATCAACACATTGATGAAAGATGAAACAAGTATTTTTGTCAGGCCACAGCGCCTGTTTCTCTAACCATATACTGTTCAAGAGTATATTAAACAACACATTGACAAGCCTTATTTGATTTCCTCAACTAAGGTGGATTGAAACATCATGTTTTATTCAGTCATTTATAGACAGTTAAACTTGAGAGCTCTACTGCAGTCATGTATATGTGAATAAGTCTAGCTAATGCTCAGAAACAATGGCAATTTTATTATGAGTTTTTCAAGCATAGACTTTTCCTTCCTAACAATTTTTAGTCATTTATATTTTGTATAGAGATTTTGTTTTAATTGATACAAAGACAAAAAAATGTTTATCAAGCATTCTTCACACAATTCATTCATGCTGAAGATATATGTGTTTAATTAAATTGATGGGTGTATTTTTATGAAACAACTTTAAGTGAACCAAGGCTTAAAGTAAAAGGAAATATACTTGTTCATCTGACTTATTACTTTATAAGCCAAATTATTATATTACATAATTTGGCTAACACATCTTCTGTGATAAACCGCAAGCCTAATTTAGTTGTTTGTTTTTTTAAGTAGGAAATGTCAAGCTAAGGACCAAATTAGTCAGTCATGAATAATAGCAAAGTGCATAGACCATTAGGCTATGTACTCATGCAAAGAAAACTTTGTTCTAGTGATGAATATAGGTGTAGAATACTAATGTTTTTCATTTCAGTGATTCTGAGTTTTTAAGTTTCTGTGTGAACGTTTTATTTAAATAATGAAGTTTATGACTCAAAAAATATTTATGTAGCATTTTAGTATGAACAAAAAAATTATTAAAACAATACTATTTTGTTTAATACTTCAATTCATTACTAATTACTGATATAGGTATATTTCTAAAAATACTTGTGTTGAGTAGAATATTTTATTTATTTCTATATATTGAATGTGTGCTCTATTCCTATTATATTGTATATATTTATATGCAAGAGATGTTAATTAACTCATCATCATGCATATCTTTGTCAATAAAACTTGAGGTAATTTAGGAAATTCCTTATTGAGTGAATATTTTTGTGTTGTCATGTTTCTATCTTCCCAAAAAAATAAAAAAGGGATTGATTGGTTCATAGGCAGAAGAAATTATAAATACTTAACAACATGTGTTTATTCACAGTATTATTACCACAAGTATATATTTGATATATTTATTATGTAAATGGATTTGTTTAAATTCATATGCAATACACGAAAAATGTAAGAAAATGTGCAGACTATTAGTGAGGTTATTAAAAAGAGATCAATCTTAAAGTAAATACAACAAAAATCATTTTACAAAAAGTCATTTAATACAAGTAAACATCAGAAGATATAGAAAGGTGTTCATGTAGCAGTCCTCATGGGTGGAGAGACTAGAATAACACCATCACCTCTGACAAACAACATGGCTATAGATCTTTTAGTGGTCTGGGGAAAAGAAAACATTTCAATGTAGCTGTCAAACTTGAGTGGAGGGACATAACTCTCATAAAATGTTGGAAGATTAAAACAGCATATTGATTTTGTATAATTATTCAGATTTATATCACAGAATATCATAAAAAAAACAGCAACTTCTAATTGGAATAATTTTATTATTTTACTACAAAATTTTCAGTTTTAAACTGCCAACACAAAAAATGCCATCCTTTGGAAATAAATGAAAAGTCAAGTATCGGTACTTGTACTAAATATAAGTAAATGTTAATACTTTTAAAGAAGTAAATGTGACAGTAACAAGAGAATTATTTTTTTAGCCTTCATATATATCAATGAATTATCAAGCATAGGTGAAATGTAACTGTAAGTTATCCGTTAAAAATTAAGATAATATTAAGAGTAAAGTCTGACATTCTAAATATCCTATTTGTACATCCGAATAATAGAGTACCATCACAAATCAAAAACACTTTCTTAGTATGTACGTTTCTAGTTTCAGCATTTATTTTTTAATTTTTTTTTTTAGAAAAGGTTACAAGCCTTTTATAAATTTAAAAAGATAAAAACTTAGTTAAGTGTTACATCTATCAAATTTAGCACTCAGTACAAAACTCCCATTGATAAAAAAAATATCAAGGAATTCTATATATAAAACAATTATACATGTTTAAATCTAAAGTCATCCTGGTATTGTTTCTTATCACTTAAAAACATTCCTTTAAAAGATTAAATAATTAAATTCTAGATATCCATGAATGTTAATTAAAGACATAAATAACTCTGCTAGGTCATTGGCATTCCTGGCTGATTCATGCTACCTATTCCATGGTCTAATGACACTAAGGAAGAAAGAGCACTTGTAATATTAATATTGTTCTAGTATATACATGAAGGAATGTGTCTTTCTGAGCATTTTATTACATTGTGTATTTGTAACTAATTGTTCAGATTATTTATTGTTATTGTTAGATTGGTTTTAATTTCCAAAAAAGGATCTATTAGAATAAATTAATATAATTTAGTTAGTCTTTTAGTCTTTAACTTATTCATAAAACAATGGGTAGATAAACTATGTCTGTTGAATTCCAACCTAAACTACTACTGACTAAAGCTGCTAGACCAATGCTGCTGGTAAATCTAACAGACTGCATGCTGACTTGGTGTGACAGACAGTCATTTTGAAACCACCTTTTTCTTTAATGAATGACTGCACACAAATGTTGCAATGGAATAACAAAAGTAAGTGTTCCACACTCTCACTAAAAATATTTTTATTTTACTGGGTTTTTTTTTACTTAAATAATAGTGTAGGTTTTTTGTTGTTCTTGTTACCTTGAAGATTTCTTCATATGTCTCCTCATCAATTTCAGAAGTAGTTACTGTTTCTTCTACATCACCTAGTATCATGTTCAGATGTTGGTCATAAGCCTAGATCATTGTGTGCAGAAAACAAACAATAAAAACATAAAATATACTTTTTAAAAAAAAAGCAAAGCTTATATTAAGGGCAATTGTATCAATTATTTGTATCACAGCTTGAAGGCATTGATGGTCTCCAGTGCTAGAATTTGAGGGTCTTTAGATGAATGACTTAGCTTAGTGGCATTAGGGCCTACTAGTTTCAAGCGTATGTCTGGGGTCGTTGGGCAGCACCAAGGGGGAAGGCGATGAAAACGTTAAATGTTTGGGTAGGGTAGGGTTTTGTCTGTTACCTGATACAAGAAATAATTGTGCAAAACTTCAATTTAGAACAGTGATCTTGTCTACTTTAGTAGAAGGAAATGAGAAGGCTGACACACTCTCGCCAAGAGTGGGAGAACTAACTCACTAATAAACTCTGCACTCTATCCAGAAGAATTGAAGAAATTAATTTTAAATAAAATAAATGAGAAATGGACGAGCTCTCATCCAAATCACAGGAAAGATGATGCTTACTATAAGCTATCCTGACAAGACCAACGTCTAATCTTTCGACTCAGGACCGGACACAACAGAATGCGACAACACATGTACCGGAAGCTCAAAATTGGAACCAGTGAAATCTGCCCATGTGGAGTATCACCAGAGAATGCTGACCACGTCCTCCAAAACTCTCTTTACCAAGAGGCCCGTATAAGACATTGGCCCCAAATCACCCCAATAGAAAGAAAACTATATGGAGAGCTCCCTGATTTGGAAACCACTGCGCAGTTCATCTCATGTATTGGTCTAGTCATCTGAACACCCCAACATAACAATGAGAACGAAGAAGAAGAAGTCTACTTTAATACATTATTAAAATTGTGTAAGATGTAGACAACATTTAAATACTTTACATATTATGTTACTAGTAGAAATTTCTCAAGCTTATATCTTACATGTAAGCGTCCACGAAGTTCTCTATCTGTCCTCATCTTGACATAAATCCTTTCATCTAAGCTAAGCCGAACAAGATCCAGTGGCTCCTCCACAGTTTGTACTGGTATGGCCTAATACAAGAACAATGATTTTAAGAAACTTTGACTTTTTTTTTAAACTTAACAGTTTTAAAGGACTTCATATTACTATTACTGGCACTTAGTACTTATTTAATAAAGTCAAAGTATTGTGCCTAGAAATATTAAAATATAGACACTAATAGACAAGAGTTCTACAGACGACTACTCTTTCTACTCTAGTCTGTGACTACTGACTAAAGTTCACTAAAGTGACTAAGAATCTCTAGATCTAGAATAATCTAAGAATAAGAATGAGTCTATAAATCTGAAGTATAAAAATAATAAACTAGTTAACTCAATTATAAATATAAAATAATAATAAATTTAAATAAAGTCTCAGTAGGTACTTTGACATCCTTACTCCACTGACCTATAAACTGCTAGACTAGCTGCTATAATGCAGCTATAAGTTTTGAAACAGCATAGCTAGACTTCCAAACCCATGGTGTTAGTTGATTGATTGTTGTTTTTACAATTGCTTCATTTTTTAAAAACCCTTGTTGATAATCTTAAAGGAGGATTCCTAAGCTTTCGAATGATACCACATTGTCAACAAATGAAAGTCGTGTTTATTTCGAAAATTTACAGTAAAGTCAGAGGTAAGAATGATTTTGCATTTACTATCATTTTTAAGCAAGCTTGGTATATCATTTTTAAGAAAGTTTGGTATTTTTTTTTATTGTATTTAGACCTAGATTTATGCTTAAAGTTTGTTATTTCATTATTTTTTAATGAAATTTTGTCCTCCAAAATTAAAAAAACTTACCCTAACATGCTGTTATCAGTTATAAATGATGCCAAATTAGGCAATTTTTCGAAATGGGAAAGTGGAAAAATTGTAACTACCATAACAATCTATGATTATAGTATTAAAATCAATATTTCTATTGATAGAATAGTGTTAGAAATTTTTTTTTCTATACACAAAACATAAAAGGAAATCAGCTTATTAAGGCAAGTTTGGGCTCATCCTGATGATGTTAAATGAAGTCACTCCATGATGTAGCCACGTGTGGGGCCAGACATTAGCAATTCTCATTGATAATATGAAGTATAAATGATTTAAATGCATTGTTTAATGGCTTACCTTTGATCAACCTAGTGCTGGAGAGAATGCTATCAAGGTGTTATTTTACATTATATTTATAAATATTATAAAGCTGAGGACGTTTCTATCAAACGGCATTCTACAAAAAGGATCAAATTCAATTTACATATAATAGGATTAGCTGTGAATGAATGTTAGCTGCATGTGAGATGAAACAATCAAATTAAAAATCATACAATGGGGTAGCTGTGTTCCAAATTTCAAGCTTCTATCTATTATGGTTATAAAGTTATGATGAGATAAAGACGAAAATTCATTTTTTCTATCACAGTTTTTTGGTCATTTTCTATAGTCCATTTTTCTACACATAAAACAGCATAACTTTTCTCCAAGAGTAAAGTGCGAAGTTCAAACAGCCCCGATTTGTATAGAGGTTCGATCGGTTCACTTTTTATTGCTAAAACTTTTTTATTTGAATGTTTATCAAATTACTACTATATTGCTATTGCGCACGCACCTTTTTTCTAGATCTAGACTAGAGTCTATAAATATAAAGAAGTCTAGGCAAGATCCTGTTTCAGTTCATTTATTTACCATTGCTTAATCACGGCAACAGGCAGCCACTTTTTGCCAGATGGACTTCGTTACTGATGCAATAATAAAACAAAAAATAAAATTGACGAAGAAGTTTTTGTTTGCAGCCAACTAAAAATATAATTCTGATAAATAAATATATATGGGTTAGTAAGTGTAGACCTATTTTATTTAATCAAAACATATATCTACATTTTAATATATCGAGAATCTATAGCATTTCTATACATTTGTATGTGTTTAATAGCTCAAGATTGTTAATAATAAAATGTTTATGTTCTGTTTTTCTCTGGCAATTATTTAATAAAGTTTTAAAAAATCATCATGTTTCTTTTTTTTAATTCTTTTTTTAATGCCGGCCCTCCTCCTTTCTCATTCTGGACTTGGGAAGACTAATGGTGGAGTTACCGGCTTTTAATTACACGACTACGGTACGGTACGACAGTAGAGGAGACAGAGATGCTAGTTGATATATCCAGAAGCAGCCTTAGGGGGTGGCGAGTGGGGGAATTTTGGAAATTTAGGCACCGGTAAATTAAGCACTTTTTGACAAGGTGAAAAATTAGGCACTCTTTAATAAATTTCCAGTGCCGCGTCTCGGGCGGCCCCACAATACCAGAAATATTTGTATAGAGTTTGTTGAATCATTATTTGCGTCGATTGAAGGCATATAAATCAATATTAGAGGACTGCAGACAAAACCTTACTAGCTAATACTTATATGCAGAACAATTACAATACACAGTACGTAATTAATAGTCAAACGGCCAATAGTACGATACCTACGTAAAGTAGCGCTTTAGGATTTTGTAACAAAAAATAAGGCGTATAGCATTAGAGTTGAACAAGCTCATTTGGTTCATGTGATATTGTCTAAATAGTCTATGCTTATGGCTCACGGGCCCGTGTATGACACTCGTCCGGGGGACGGCATATGACATTACTACATTAGCCACGGGTCCCGTGTACTGCTAAGGCCACCTGATACATCAATAAAGTAGCCTCTGTATAAAATAACCTGTCTCCTTATTATCTTTAACCGAAGCCGGTAGAGGAGATAGGCGATATTTAACACATTAAAAATAGTAGCTTCTGTATCAAATAACCCATGTCTCCCCATTTTCTACCAACGTATAAACGAGTCTGTGTTATTAAATAGTCTAAATAGTCTATGCTTATCGCTCACGGGCCCGCGTATGACACTCGCCCGGGGGACGGCGTATGACATTACTACATTAGCCACGGGTCCCGTGTACTGCTAAGGCCGCCTGATACATCAATAAAGTAGCCTCTGTATAAAATAACCTGTCTCCTTAATATCTTTAACCGAAGCCGGTAGAGGAGATAGGTGATATTTAACACATTAAAAATAGTAGCTTCTGTATTAAATAACCTATGTCTCCCCATTTTCTACAAACGTATAAACGAGTCTGTGCCATTCACTTTTTTTTCGGCTTTATGGGTAAATAATACGGCATAATAAAAGTGTTTGAAAAAAAAAGTGTAGGGTTTTACGTGAAATTTTACAAGATTACGATTCTATTCTTAGCGAAGTCTTCTTAACTTTTACGCAAAACTGTGTTGGCCTACTCACTGCCTACTGTACACAATATTTGAATGTAAATCTGATAATTTTTTTTTGAAGGTTCGTGACTAGATTAAACTATTAAAAAATTATTTTAAAAAAACAACGGCGAGCTGCTTTCAATTGATATCGGTATCTAATTCGAAGCTATCACGGAAGGCAGACACAGAAGGAAACAATAATTAAAATGACCACTGGAAGATAATGTGTTAAATTTGACAGAAAAAAAATCATGGGTAATTATCAGCAATCGTTACAAGCATACTAGAGAACATATCCTCATCGCGCATACTATTGCGATATTGAAACTCTTGCAAATAGCTTTGAAACAATGCACGACTTGTTCCTAATTGCCTTTTTAACTTGCGTTTTGCGCGCATCCACAAATTCTCGATGTTTTGAGTATGAATTTCAGGGTCCAAAGGGTCCACAAAATTTTGTTGGTGAACAACAACTGAATGAGAATAAATCCCTTGGCCAATTTGTGGAATGTTTGCATATGCTGCCCAGCCATCTGATATTATATGGCTGCCAGGCAATATATGCTCCACGATGCATTGTTCCAACGTGGCTTGCTCGGCGGTCTGGAACCTCAACAAGAAAACAGTGCCCACTTTCTCTTTTCACTCCGCCGAAAACCCAGTGTCCCTCTGGCCATTGGCCACGGTTATATTTTCTATGAAAATATTTAGACTCATCTATCTCAACCACAATGGGCTCAAAATTTTCATCCACACCACCGATTTGCAAGCCATGATTTTCATTTCACCGCCCACATTCCTCGCGCAAGAAGAAGTCAAAAAGGGGAGGGGGGGGAATAAAAGTTATCTAACAAATTCCAGGATGACATCTAGATGTGAGAAGGTATAGGAAAATCCTTCGGCCAGCTGAGCGTCATTAATGTCTGTCTTTTCTACGCTGTACCTGAGTAGGGGGACACAACCAATGGGGAAAAAGATTTACTAAACTAAAAAAAAAACTCACACTGTTTATTAGTAAAAATGTGAGTGTAGTTAAAGTTTCAAATTATAAATAATTTACTATGCATTTAAAAGAGTAAATTATTCAACTTGTGATGTAATACTAAAATTTATAAAATTATATGTATCAAATATAAAATTTATAAATCAATTTATTTGGGAATAATAATAGCAAAGGAAAATCTGTCAAGTTCTTACAATGAGGAATATTTTCAGAGTTCTTCATAAAACAATGAATCAGGCTCCCTTTCACAGGCGGCTACTTCAAAACATATTGGGTCTACATGTCGATCATCAACATAACTTTTTACCGCACCACCCCTATCCTTTCAAAAGTGCGCCTCCCCTTCCAAAAGCACATCTGAAGGGTTAAGGTAGATAGGGAGAAGGCGAATAGCCTATTTATCGCCAACTCTCCCATCCGAGTATGTGTCTATCATCATAATCCTTTGCTTTATAGTTGAAGTTGGTGGTGGGGGGGAGAGGGGGGCTGAAGTGGTAACATTTACTACCCTACACTCAAACTTGACTTTGCTAAGGATTTAGAAGTTGCTGATTTTTTTAAAGACTTAAGATTAAATTTGTCCTTTAAGTTTGTTGAAATGCAAATGTCTTATAATTATAAGCACATTACAAAAATTTTCAACAGAATGATAAATTTGATATACAAATAAATCTAAAAAACTTGAAGTCACGTTAGAAATATCTTTAAAATTTTAAAGACTAATGACACAACTATGGTACTTAGTGAACAAGCAAAGAAGATGCTGATAGAGATCTAAAGACTTCTCTATTAACATCAAAAGTTCTCTGTATTGACAGTAAAAAGTTCCATGTAAGTAAGCATTGATGGTCACTTCAAAGCATGACCTTCATCGACCTACAGCTACACGAGTTCCTGTCTGTTTGCACAATGCATCTTGCCCTGCTACTGAATGATTCGCACCTGGACGTCATCATTCTCTGGTCAATCTATTGATTCCCTATCAAAGAATATCTCAAGTTTGTCCGTGTATGTCTACACCCTCACCCACCTCTTAGCCCCTCCCAGCCCGCTCCCGCAGTTTCACACCCATCCTCTCCCCCCCCCCCCCCGCCCGCAGTTTCACTCTCATCCTCCCCCCCCCCCCCCTGCCCCCACAGTTTCACCCATTTCAGCTTCAGTGACCACATTCCTTTACTCTAGTCTAGAGGCTAGATTAGAGACAGTCATTGTACCTGGTATATATCTATCAAAGGAATAAATATTTATGACATTCTTTTCTATAAGGACATTTAAGCTGTTATAGCGTGTTCTAGATATATGCAACAAGCCTCATAACACACAACAAGTATTTCAACTTTGTTAAAAAATATTACAAGTTGTCAGCACCTTAAATCTTCATCAAAACATTTAAAATGTAGAGTGGTTTATCTATACAATTATCCCATCATATCTATTTAAATTCAATTTTTATAGTATATAAAAAATGGGTACCTAGATTTACGCTTTTTCATGTTATTACTGTCATTCTAATTTAAGAATAATAATTATAATGTATACCCCCCCCCCCTTTTTTAATACTTCAACTAATATAGCATATATTCCTATTAATTCTATTTGTTTTATTTTCTTTCTCTTTCTATCATGTTTTAGCTCACTGTATTAAAAATCAAGTCTGTTATCCCCCCTTAGAAATATTTCTTTTAGACTTGATCCAGCAGCTAGACAACGCAAAAAAAATCTGGCCTGCACCAATATGGCTGCCTCGAGACGTAAATAAATGAACTAAAAGCAGATAATGCTAAAGTCTAGAGTTACGAGTCTAATTATAAAATTTATAGCAATTATAAAAATCTAATTTTATAATAAAAAATTAATAGATCTAGATTAATCTAGATCTACTCTAGATTTAGTGGTAATAGGCGATATTATGCCGCCCATGCCTGATCCGGTTCTTTCTGTGGTCTTACTGTAGACAATAAGCTCCTAAACCTACCCTCCAAAGCTGTACCATCGCAAATTAATATTAAGCCGAAAAAAAAATATTTAGTTTTCAAGTTCTTTTATCATTGTTGTAATGAAAAATACGCCATTTTGTTTACTACGTTCTTAAGAGGATGTAACTCTCCATAGTTTAAAAAACAATAAACTAAGAGCAAGTATCACTGAACTATATATTATTTTGATGGAATTTAGTATAATCAAAATTTAGATTTAGTGCTAGCTTTAGGGTTAGGGTTGGAATTAGGTTTAGGGTTAGGTTTAGGATTAGGTTTAGAATTAGGGTTAGAATTTGGTTTAGGGTTAGGATTAGGTTTAGAATTAGGGTTAGGGTTAGAATTAGGTTTAGGGTTAGGTTTAGGATTAGGATTATTAGGTTTAGAATTATGGTTAGGGTTAGAATTAGGGTTAGGTTTAGAATTAGGTTTAGGGTTAGGTTTAGTGCTAGGTTTAAGATTAGGTTTAGAATTAGGGTTAGGTTTACTGCTAGGTTTAGGGTTAGGGGTTTGGGGTTAGGTTTAGGTTTAGAATTAGGGTTAGTTTTAGGATTAGGGATAGGTTTAGAATAGGTTTAGTGAAACCTAACCCTAAATCTAACCCTAAACCTAGCACTAAACCTAACCCTTAACCTAGCACTAACCCTAAACCTAAATACTAAACCTAACCCTAAACCTAGCACTAACCCTATCCCTAAACCTAAATACTAAACCTAACCCTAAACTTAATTCCCTAAACCTAGTACTAAACCTAAACCTAAATACTAACCCTAAACCTAATTCTAAACCTAACCCAAATTCTATACCTAATTCTTATTCTAAACCTAACCCTAAACCTAGCAGTAAACCTTTTATTTTGATCCTACTAAACCTAATCCTAAACTATAATATAGTGCTCCAAACGATATATAGTTCAGTGACATTTTTTTCTTTACTTCCTCTCTAGAACATCATAACAATATGGCGTTGCCTCTATTAAAGCAATAATAAGGAACCGTAAAAACTAAATATTTTTTTTTCGGCTTAATATTAATTAGCGATGGTACAGCTTTGGAGGGTAGGTTTATGAGCCTATGGTCTACGGTAGGACCACAGAAAGAACCGGATCAGGCGTGGGCGGCATAATATCGCCTATTACCGATTTAGTTAGAGTTACTCAGAATGTGAATGTAATTATTCAATGTTACTAAATGTTAGAATTCAATCATTCATAAAAAAAAAGAATAGATTAGATCTATTATTTATTATTTATCATCATCATCATCATCATGAGATTAAATAATCATCTTTTTTAGATCTCTAGTTAGTAGTAGTAGAGTCTAGTAGTAGTAGTACTAGTAACTAAGTACTAGATCTAGTACTAATAGTGATAGTTAATAGTAACTAATTAGACTAATACTAAATACTTTACTTATAGTATACTTATACTATCATTATCATCTAAAATCTAGTAGGGCAGGCTAGTCATCTAGTATCTACTACTACTACTACTACTTAGAGTCTGACTTAGTAACTAGACTACTTAACTACTTACTATGACTAAGTACTATTATATTAACTTAAATCTGGATATATCTAGATCTAGACATTATTAATAATACTTGACAAAAAAATTGAATGTCTTGATCGAAAGATTAACTTATTACACTACTTAGATTTAGATCTAATTACATTAATAAAGATCTAATTCAAACCTGGTCTTGATCGTCCGCCATTTTTGTTTACAAGTGATAGAACTGTTTAGAATGTGGATCAACTTTTTGAAAATGTGAAGAAACAAAAAAAAAAAGTGGGGAGAGGGGGGGGTGCGGGGTATTTCGAGCTAAATGGCAGTTGTAAAATACAACGATATAGATCTAGATCAGCGGTTCTCAGCCTTCTTAGCTTGCGAACCCTTTTTACAATTCCCCACTATGCCGTAAAATTAGTTTTGTTCATAAGTATAAGTAATTTAGTTTTTGTTATGGACTAATACCTGCATTGTAAATATCTTATATGCATTGTCAAAGTTTTATCTTTAAGCACGCAACATTGTTTCATTACATTCTTGAAATAAATATTTCTCCTAATGATTAAATTAGAAATGAATTAGATTTGATCTTTGACTTGCATTTATTTACTTTTATTTCTTCATCACCATATTCATGTTGTATGTTAATGTGGGAAAGGTGAAAGGAAGGCCCCACCTCTCCCTATCAGAAATTCATATGCCTCTGAATGTTAATTTTCAGTCTTTTTTTTTTTTTTTTGGCGCGACCTTCTAAATCTGTGGAGTATCTTTTCTTTTCAAGGAGCATATATCTGTTGTATTTGCAATGCACTGAGCGGGCCTATACATTTACATTATAATTTTTAAAAGTAAAAATACTATTCAAAAGGTTCTGAAAAATTAAGACATTTTGCGCGCATCAAAATAGTCTAATATCTAAAATCTAAGGGGTCGTTCGTACACTACGTCACGCAAAAAATAACCATTTTTGACCCCCCCCCCCTTGTCACAAAGTATCACAAATTTTCAGACCCCCCCCCTCCCTTCCCCCCATCTGCGTCATGTCACAAAATTTAAAAAAATACTTATTTCAAATTATTTATTTCCCATCAATTTTTTCCCAAAGAGGTTTCATGTGCTCATCGATAGTAGGCTATACACGGGAATATTTTCTTCTTCTGCTTGAGGAGCTGACTCGAAAATTAAATTGTCTTCGGTGAGATCTTCATTTATCCATTCCACACTCTCCTCACCTGCGTTCCCCAAAACTACAAGGACTTTGTTGTCTTTTTATTTTCTTATATAATTCTTTTGGCTTTCTGTGCTCGTGTTTTTTTTTTTTGGATGGTGGGATTGACTTTTTTTTTGTGATTTTTTTCAAAAGAGTTAATGATGCAAAGTTATAGAGTCCACACTCACAAATTTTGTTCTGAAGTTGACCGGAAAGTGATGGGCAGAATTGATCGTAGGGGATTGCCTTTTGAGATAAATGAAGAGATTGGAACAAACTTGTGTACTTTGTAATAGGGGATTGCCTTTTGAGATAAATGAAGAGATTGGAACAAACTTGTGTACTTAAATTTGGATTCGCTGGAATTCTCGATGTTGATTTCAGGGTTGTAGATCCAAATTGTAGGAGGAGGCAGGAAGCGATCAGGGACAAAATTCCAAGAGTTTTCCCGTGGTGAACTACAGCAATTCTTGTCAAAACATTTTGATATTTGCAGCTCATTGCAGCATATATTGTGATGATATAATTTAAAATATAAAATAATTTAAAGTTCATGCGGATGTTTCACTCGTTAACATCTGTGTGTTGATGAATGTTCGTTGATGAATTAAAGTCCTCTATGCGATGTCACAGCTGATCTTTCGATAAATAAATTGAATTTAACCTTTTTCTCCATTTGATGTTGTTTTCAGGCTAGAGATTTGAATTTTCAAAAAACTCGTTGACATCGTTATTTTTCCGGAAATTTAAGATTAGTATTTTTGAGAAGAACAACGTGAAATTCTCAGTCGGCAGTGCCAACATGTTTTCAGTTGAACTCTTCAAACAAGACTGAAATATCTCTATATTTTCAATGCTTTTTATTTGAGAATAAAACTACCTGAGAAGTTCATGTTGAAATGAGTAGGCCTACCTAAATAACGTTATTATTTTTCGAAGATTTTTGAAGATTAAAAAAATATTCTGTATTTTTTTCTGAATTTTAAATTTGTGACGTCACAAAATCGCTACACCCCCCCCCTTCCCCCTTGTCACAAAGTGTCACATTTTCTCCACTCCACTCCCCCCTAGAGCGTGACGTCATTTACGAACGACCCCTAAAGAGCCAGGGCCACCGCTACTTATTGTGCAATGTGTGCATTAAATTGCATGTAGGCGGACGAATTCAGGGGGTGGACAAATTATTATTCCATGGTTACCTTTTTTTTTTAAAAAATTAGCTTAGTAAAAACAAAAATTAGGCCTACTTAATATAAATTCTATAATTAATCCATTATCCTTTGAAAACTTAAACAAAAAAACTGTATTCGGACATTAGAGTTAATTTTGGAAACATTATTTTAAAAAATTAATTAAGCTTCGCACGAAGGATTTACAAGGGGTTTATCCATAGGAACCCACTCATTTCTGGCCTTGAATTATCGCGGGATGTTTGTAATAGGCCTATTTGTTTTGAGTCTAATAGCCTGCCCTGTAAGTACATCTAGTAATTAAAAAGTTAATTTTAAAAACATTTTCACTTTTATTTCAAAGTTTTAATATTTTTGGGTGATTATGAAGTCTATATGTAAAGATCTATACTTTTTTTTTACACGTTCATCATAGATTAAGACTCTATATAGAAATACAATGGTGAACAAATGTCTCGTTTTGTAAAGGAAATCACAATAGAGACAAAAGCACGCATAGATGTAGACTCTAGATACATGTTTTCCAATCCCAAAAGAGGATACCCATAGAATAGCGTGTGTGTAGTTTGCTTTAATTTTATATTGAAGAGGGTTTTACCTTCAAACCCCATACTTTATCATATGCCTGTTTTAAGTCAATGAAGACTGCGTATGTGCTTTCGGTCCTTTGGAATCCATCTGCTACGCTCTGCACAAAGATGTTGACTTGGTCTATAGCGGATATTCCAGCCCTGAAACCAGCCTGTTCTGGAGCTATAAGACGGGCACTCTCAAGGTATCAAACCAGACGCTCATTTACCATTTTTTCAGCCATCTTTCCCATACAAGATGTGAGTGAGATGGGCCTGTAGCCCTCAGCAGTGGAAGCTTCTTTTCCCTTTTTTGGTATAGGAATAATGGTGGCACGTTTCCAGGCCCTGGGCAGATGACTGTCTGCCCAGGTTCTATTTACGAATGCCAAGAGCACGGCCCTTCCTTCCCCCCCCCCCCCTCCTACATGCTTAAGCCCGGGAGCCTTTTTAAGCTGGCATTTCCTTATGACAGCATTAAGCTCGCCTATCGAGAAGGGGGAATTCATCGTTCCCTCAGCACTTTCGGTCTGTGGTTCCTTTCGGTCTTTTTTTTTCCATCAGCTTTGCGAGCTTTATCAATGGCTTTGGACATTGAGGACTTCTTGGCAGCCTTGTTGATCTTAGCAAAATATTTGTTCAACAAGGTGGCAATTTTCTTCTTCGATGAAATGGTTACCCCACTGGGTGAAGATAATGGGGTTGCTGTTTTCGTACGCCCAGCATTTTCGAGATTTCTCAGAAGACTCCAAGCCTTAGAGCTATCCCTTAGGTTTAACCTTGCACAGGTGTTGGTCCAACGTTCTCGTTTTTCCCTGTTAACAGACATTTTGACTAGTAGGCTGAGTCTGTTGTATTTCTGCCTGAGTGTTGAATTGTTTGGGTTCTTTTGGACCTTTTTGTATGCCCTTCTCCGAGCCATAACAAGTTTGTTGATTTCAGCCGTCCAAAAGTTTTTGAATTTTTTACAAGGGTAAGTTCGAGGAATAAACTTTTTAGCCATGCCCAGGATAGCTGTTGTTATTTGACGGTACACAAGGTCGACAGAGCTAGACTCTACATGGATTTTTTCAAGGGCATTGTCGACAGCTGTCTCGTATCCTTTCCAATTAGCCTTACTATAGCACCACTTTCGTGGTTCTTTAGTGGTCTTGGTGTTCATTTTAGAAAGAGTGGCAGTCAGTAAAATTGGAAGGTGGTCACTGCCAATATCGCCTAGTACTTGATAAGTTATGACAGATTCCAAGTTAGCAGAGACTAAAAAAAGATCAGGTCGTGATAGTGAACCATTGCTAGCATGCAGAAGAGTAGGAGGAGAGTGTTTATTTTGCAAAAGAAAAAGGTTAGTAGAATTGCACAGGTCATGAACTTTTTTACCAGACTGATCAGTGTCATCATAGCCCCAGGAAGGTGAATGGGCATTTAGATCTCCAGCTATGATAGTGTCTACAGTTATTGTTTCTCTGACATCTAAAGCCAGTTCTTGTTTTGGTGGATTATAAACATTGATGCACTTGAAGCGTCTATTATTTTTCCAAATTTCTAATATCAAAGTGTCTGTCCTCCCCTGACTCAAGTCTGTGGACACTTTCTTGGCGACCAGAGCATTAGCCACCAATGTAACCAGGCCTCGGCAATCCCCACAGGAGCAGCGGAAAACAGAGTACCCGGGTATTGAGACACTTCTTTTTTCACCTATCAGACATTCTTGTAGTAAGGCAACATCCACACACTCTTTGTGGAGCAGGTTAGTTATTTCAAGTGTCTTTGGAATAAGTCCTCGGACGTTACATTGAAGGACTTTGAAAGTTTTAGCATCAGATTTGGAAATGTGGGGAACATGTTGCTTTATCTTTCCCCCTAAATTAGTGTGGGGGGTACTTACTTTCCCAGTATGAGGTGTTGGTGTTGGGTTAATTTTTTCTGAGACTTTTGGTTTTTTAATTGTAGTGCTTGTTTGGGGGGAAAAGGCATATGATAAAGTATGGCGGCCTGGTTTGCTTCATAAGATAAGAGCCGCGGGGGTGCGGGGACGGATATATTACTGGATTAGAGACTTTCTACAAGAGCGTACAATACGAACAAGGATGTACGGAGAAGTCTCAGGGGAAATGACCCTCGAGCACGGCCTCCCCCAGGGCTACGTCCTGTCATGCGCCCTTTTCACGGCCTTCATAAATGACCTACCGGCTCAGCTAAAATGCCAAAAGCTGCTATATGCTGATGATATTGTCCTTTGGAAATCCGGAAGGAGCGCAACCTCCATACAAAAAGTGCTACAAGAAGATCTCTATACGCTCTGCTCATACACACAAAAATGGAAGCTAGAAATAAACACCTCCAAGACGGCCTAATCTCTGTTCACGCTCGGGACTGGCATTCTCGGGCAACCTTTCCGGCTCTCCCTCAACGGAGTGGCTCTCAGCATGGAAAAGCTACCCAACCACCTTGTTGTAACTTTAGATCGCAAACTAAAAAAATGTGTGAGCACATCCAGGATGTTGTTAGAAAGGCCTCAGGGAAACTTTGCATTGTGCAGAAGCTGGCATCCACGAATTTGGGAGCCCGAGCAGACATGCTCCGATCCCTGTATTTAGGAGCAGTCCGATCACAGATAGACTACAGCCTACCTGTGCAAATTTGTGGCTCTAGGACTGCTATTGAACAACTTGATAAAATACAGTCCCAAGCACTAAGATTTGTCTGTGGAACCTTTAGAACTAGTCCAGTAAATGCGGCTGAAATAATGGCTAATATAGCTCCACTAAACCTTAGGAGGGAAAGGTCAGTACTGACCTGCTATGAGCGGTATAAAAGGCTGGATGAATACCTCCCAGCTAGAAAACTAGTGGATGGTTGGAGATGAAGAAGACGTATCCAGATGCAGTCTTTTATGCATCATACCACTAGACTATCTGATGAAACTGGCCTCTCCACCAACCGACAAAACATTCAACGCTTTCATCCCCTTCCCCCTTGGTGTCGCCCAACGTCCCCAGACATACGCTTGAAATTAGTAGACCCTAATGCCACTAAGCAAAGCCGTTCATCTAACGACCTTCAAATCCTAGCCCTGGAGACCATTAATACCTTCAAGCCCAGTGCTATTTTTGCATACACTGATGGGTCGGCATCAATAGATTATGGAAGAGCAGGCTATGGAGCCTACATCGACTTTCTTGGCTCTTATACAGTCAAAATCTTTGGACCATATGGTAGTGTTTGCAGTTTTGATGCGGAGACCATGGCAGTCTGTGAAACCTTAAAAGTCATTGACTCTCAACTCGGCGAGAAACATTTGAGGGCAACACAGATTGTGTGGTCACTGACTCAAAATCTGTACTACAGGCTTTGCAAAGCCCCGGACCATGGCCCCCAATATCAACACTGTCATCATGGCTTCACATAACATTAAACAACGCTATGGCACCCCCTGTAATAATGCAGTGGGTACCGAGTCACATAGGTGTGACTGGCAACACAATTGCAGACTCTTTGGCCCACCAGGGAGGGCAAATTCCACCCACTGATCAGGCTGTAAGCTTTCATCAAGCCCTGGCTATAATAGAAAAAACAGAAATGGAAAAGTGGTTTGAGTGCTGGTCAAGTCCCAAAAAGCCCTTGGAGTCTGGGAGCGTGTGAAAGGTCAAAAACTCGCTGTCAGAGTCACTCAAATTTATCACAGCATTAATTATTATTTTTCATTATTTATTTATTTTATTTATTTCCCCATCCTACCTCCAATTTCTTCACTCGCACCACCTTTTCCGCTCCAGGCTAGACTTAGATGACCACATTGGAGATAGCAAGGCCACGTCTTTCGAGCTATCTTCCCTTGACCGGGGCAAAGATACGCACAGACTTTGATCTTATCGGCAGGATGTCTGACAGCCGCAGTGGACAACACCTTGTGTGGACTGCAAGTCAATCCTACCCCCCCCCTTTTCTTCTACGTCTCTCTTTGATCTAGGAGATTACTCGAGTCAAAGCGCCTCTCGACGTACCCATGTGCCACTCCCATCTCAAGTCTAATTCACCCACGTGTAAGATAATTCTTAGCCTAGGACATTTCCTGTTCCCGCCCACATTTTCCAGGCATATATAAAGTAGATCCAAATCAAATCAGACCCTCTTATTTCTCATTCTATCTGAGCAATCGAGTCTGGACTACTTCACACATTCCCACTCCTAGAGGAATACCTGGTGGTAAGCCGAACTTAATCACAAGTTCCATCTTAATTACTCTGTGTATATTTCCGTTGGATTTTATCATGTGTATTTTGCTTAGTTCATTTATATTTAATTAGTGCATTGTGTGTTTCTCACTGTCGTAAGTAGAAAACATGAACATGGCTAATGTATATTTTAGGTATTGCATTAATCTATTAATGCTACGTTGCTCAATTGATCATTGATGCAACCATGTATATATTTGTGTGTTTCTCACTGTCGTAAGTAGAAAACATGAACATGGCTAATGTATATTTTATGTATTGCATTAATCTATTAATGCTACGTTGCTCAATTGATCATTGATGCAACCATGTATATATTTGTACATCTTATTTTATTTCCTTTATCTCGGTTGACAGCCTTGATAATTTTACTATCGCACTAATACTGCGCTTAGAAAGGAGATATGAGTTATCTCCCCTGTAATGAATTATCTCCCCTTTACTCATTTTACTCTAATGAGAGTTGCGCCGGGACACCCTCTCCATTCAAGCGCGCTCCATTGTTCTCGACCCACGGTCATATGTAAACAAATCGTCTGGGTCGCTGACCACCGCCCATCCCCCCCCCTTCTCTTTCTCTATCCACCTGTGTTGTTTATTTCAGATTATTATTTCCCCTTCTATGTACATTTTTATATTAGTATTTCCCTTTTATGTACATTTTATATTGCTACTATCAGCCATCTATTTTTCCAAACCCCATTTGTCATCATCTCCCCATTATGCTCTAGAGCAGTTTTACCAATCTGACGAATGCACCTCAGTCGAGGGCATCGATAAGATGCATAAGAGACATGTCCTAACTTGTCTTTATTTATCCGCTGCCTCCCTCAGGTGTCTGCCTTTTATCTATTGGATTAATCACCTATTTGCTATCAAGAGTTACCTGCCTATTTGTTTGATATCAAGGATCACCTACTATCTTTGTGCTTAGTGCTATTCGGCACTGCACTAGCTCACTGACCTGCCTATTGCCTAGTTATTGGATCAACGATCTATTTACCTGCAGTTGTGCTTAGTGCTATTCAGCGCTGCACTTGCCTATTTATTCATTGGATCAACGATCTATTTACCCGCATCTGTGCTTAGTGCTATTCAGCACTGCCTTTGCCTACTGAGATCTACTCAACTCTATTACTTGGCGCTATCGGCATTGCCCGCCTATTCGACAGCCCACCTGTCAAGCTATTAGGTGCGACGTCCCTATAGATTCAGATCTGTGTGAGACGTCATAGCTACGCCAACCCTCCGCAACTCACTGGACATATCCTGTCAACAACGCTGCCCATGGCAGATCCGCTCTGCCCGCAGTAACCTCGTGCCCACGGTAGCCGGCCACCCGCACTACTGTGCCCACTACAGATATTAGATTTTGGGGATTGAGACTCCACAAGAACTATATCACCGGCGTCCCTCTATCCGCTAGAGCGCCACCTCCAGCTGCAGAACCTCAAGCCAGGACACAGCCAGCTGCGACATCAACAGGAATACCAGCTAAGTCAGAGGACAAAGTGACATACTCTCTTATTAGGTGCAAGAGTGATGATTAAACATAGAATATACTAGAGATAGATGCAAACCCTCCCCCTTTTTATCCTTATATGTATGTTTATGTAAATAAATATTCTTTATTTTAACTTTTGTATCTATCTTTCATTGCTTTGTCTCGTTGCGTGTCTGCTCCCGATTCATATGCTGATAGGTTGGTGTGTGATAGCTTTAAAAATAATCATCCCCTAGACATAAAAACGCGCCAAACACACGTCACATTTCCCCACCTGTCACATTTTGGCGAGCCCGTCCTGGATTTAACCCATTAGTACAGCAGGCACGAACAGGCAGCAATAACCAAATTTCCTATCAATATTTTTCTAAAAATATTTATAAGTATCATCACTTCGCATTATCAAGAGTGTCACTTCTGTCATATTTTTCATTTATTTATTATTATTGCATTTCATGTGTAATATTTTCTTGCAGGAACTTTGTGATTAACGTAGGCAGACACCACACTCCTTTTGCACTCTTTCCTATAACCAGCGACTCACTTTCACTAACCCACTTTCTTTAATTCTAGCTCAATCCTATTATCCATTCTATCTGCCCCATCCACCATCCTAGTACTTCTCATTACCCACCCCTCATCATTATGGCCAGCGGCACACGCTGGAAAGCGGACTCTGACATGAAGCAGAAATTAGCTGAATTGAAGGATTTCGCAGCCACCATATTTGACGATGAGGCAGAACGGAAAGAATATGTGAGAGCACAATTTGAGGCGTTGAGAAGACAGGAAGACGAAAAGGAAGAAAAAAGAAAGGAAGACGAAAAGGAAGAAAGAAGATTAGCAAGCGCAAGGGAGCATGAAATAGCTATGGAAAGGGAGAGAAGGGAAACAGAAACAGCCAGAGAAAGAGAAAGAAAGGAAGCTGAAATAGCTATTGCTAAAGAAAGGGAAAGAAAGGAAGCTGAAATAGCTATTGCTAAAGAAGTCACAGAGCGAGAAAGAGAGCAACAAATTACAGCGAGAGAAATTATAGCCGCGGACAAAGAGAACGAGGCCGCCCGGCTAGCCCAGCATCCTTTCAAAGTTCCCTGAACGGTTTGCCCCACATGCCAATGGAGCACTTCGACGACAAGACAGAGAACATCGAAGTTTATCTTGTCCGCTTTGAGGAAGTAGCACGCTTCTACGGTCTGCCAAAGGAGAAATGGTGCTTCCGGTTATCCCAATGCCTCCGAGGCAAAGCCTACGAAGTTTACTCCAAACTTTCCTCCGGCCAGCGAGAAGACTACGCAGCCCTCAAGCAGGCGCTACTTATCCAGTTCGAGCTGACCGCCGAGGCCTACCACAAAAAGTTCAGAAGATCCCGCCTCGAACGCAGAGAGACCTACGGCAACCTCTGCGAAAGGCTGGACAAGTACCTTATCAGGTGGCACGCTCTCAGCCAATTGCCAGAGACTTTTGATGGCCTAGCATGCCTTATACTCTCTGAGCAGTTGTTAGAATGCATGTCCCCAGAGGTCAGAGTTTATGTCAAGGAGCAACAAGCAACTGCACCCGCAGACATAGCTTCCGCCGCTGACCGGTACTTGAACGCCCGAAAGGACTTAAAAGGCAAAGCGACCGCGACAGACCAGCAAACAGACCAACCAACTTCTCCCGCTCAGTCCAACCTTCCTCCTAAAACTCCCCAGCACAACCAGGCACCAGATCGACAATCAGCTCCTCGTAACCACAATAACCGCCCCAACCACCAGTCTCGCCATAACCAGTCCAACTACTCTCAGCGTGACTTACGTCATAGCGCGCGTGACAGTAGACCCACTCCACAACGGCAGCAGCAGGCCCCACGGACCCTATCTACGGTGACGCCAGTCTCTCAACCCTCCGCGATCGATCCTTCTGACTGTGACAAGTCAAAAACTCGCTGTCAGAATCACTCTAAATTATCACAGCATTAATTATTATTTTTCCTTATTTATTTATTTTATTTTAATTATTTCTCCATCTTACCCCTAAATTCTCCACCCGCCCCACCTTTTCCTCTATACCAGGCTAGACTCAGTCCACCACCTTGGAGAAAACTAGGCCAGTCCTTTCATTTATCTGCCCTTGATCGGGGAAAGATAATCACACTATCTCTTTTGTCTTACCCGCCGGATGTCTGAAGGACGGTCGCGGTTGACCCCACCTTGGTTTGAATGCAAGCTAATCCTTCTCCCCCCCCCCCCCCCATCTCTCACGTCTCTCTTTGATCTAAGAGATTACCCTGGTCAACGCACCGCGTGATACTCCAAGGTGCGGCTCAAGTCTACTTCACCCACGTGTAAGATAATTCTTAGCCTAGGACATTTCCGGTGTCCGCCCACACTTTTCAGGCATATATATATAGTAAACCAACTCAAATCACCCTCTCTTTCGCATTCGAGCTGAGCTATCGAGTCTGGACTATATCACTTATTCTTTCTCTTAGAGGAATACCTGGTGGTAAGCCGAACTTAATCACAAGTTCCATTTTGATTTCTTTTGTGCTATTTCCATTGGATATTATCATGTGTATTTTGCTTAGTTCATTTATATTTAATTAGTGCACTGTGTATTTCTCACTGGCGTAAGTAGAAAACATAAACATGTCCTATGTATTTATTTATGTATTGCATTAATCTATTAATGCTACGTTGCTCAATTGATCGTTGATGCAACCATGTATATATTTGTACATCTTAGTCTACTTCCTTTATCTCGGTTGACCGCCTTGATAATTTTACTAGCGCACTGATACTGCGTTTAGAGAAGATATATGAATTATCTTCCCTGTAATGGATTATCTCCCCTTTACTCATTTTACTCTAATGAGAGTTGCGCCGCTTGAAGGGACATTCAAGCACGCTCCATTGTTCTCGACCCACGGTCATGTGCAAACAAAGCGTCTCGGTCTCTGACCACCGCCCAACTCACCCCCCCCCTTTTTCTTTCTTTACCCACCTGTGTTGTTTATTTGAGATTATTATTTCCCCTTCTATGTACATTTTTATATTATTACGTTCTTTTTCATGTACATTTTTATATTGCTACTATCTGCCATCTAGTTTCCAAATCCCATTTGTCATCATCTCCCCTTTATGCTCTAAAGCAATTTTACCAATCTGACGAATGCACCTCAGTCGAGGGCATCGATAAGATGTATGAGAGACATGTCCTAACTTGTCTTTATTTATCCGCAGCCTCCCTCAGGTGTCTGCCTATTTGTTTGATATCAAGAATCACCTACTATTTATGTGCTGAGTGCTATCCAGCACTGCACTGTCCTACTGAGACCTGCCCATTTGCCTACTGGCCTATTCATGTGCTTAGTGCTTATCAGCGCTGCACTTGCCTAGTTGCTATCAAGAATCACCTATTGCCTAGTTATTGGATCAACGATCTATTTACCTGCAGTTGTGCTTAGTGCTATTCAGCGCTGCACTTGCCTATTTATTTGCTGTTGCTGTTCAGTGTCTACACGACGCTACTCAACTCTACTACTTGGCGCTATCGGCATTGCCCGCCTATTCGACAGCCCACCTGTCAAGCTATTAGGTGCGACGTCCTTATGGGCTCAGGTCTGTGTGAGACGTCATAGCTACGCCAACCCTCTGCAACTCACTGGACATATCCTGTCAACTACGCTGCCCACGGCAGATCCGCTCTGCCCGCAGTAACCTTGTGCCCACGGTAGCCGGCCACCCGCCCTACTGTGCCCACTACAGATATTAGATTTGGGGATTGAGACTCCACAAGAACTATATCGCCGGCGTCCCTCTATCCGCTAGAGCGCCACGTCCAGCTGCAGAACCTCAAGCCAGGACACAGCCAGCTGCGACATCAACAGGAATACCAGCTAAGTCAGAGGACAAAGTGACATACTCTCTTATTATGTGCAAGCGTGATGATTTAACATAGAATATACTAGAGATAAATGCAAACCCTCCCCCTTTTTATTATTATATGTATATTTATGTAAATAAATATCCTTTATTTTAACTTTTGTATCTATCTTTCATTGCTTTGTCTCGTTGCGTGTCTGCTCCCGATTCATATGCTGATAAGTGGGGTGTGATAGCATTAAAAATAATCATCCCCTAGACATAAAACGTGCCAAACACACGTCACATTTCCCCACCTGTCACATTTTGGCGAGCCCGTCCGTGGATTTAACCCATTAGTACAGCAGGCACGAACAGGCAGCAATAACTAAATTCCATTTCAATATTTTTTTTCTTAAAATATTTATAAGTATCATCACTTCGCATTATCAAGAGTGTCACTTCTGTCATATTTTATTTATTATTATTATTGCATTTCATGTGTAATATTTTCTTGCAGGAACTTTGTGATTAACATAGGCAGACACCACATTCCTTTTGCACTCTTCCCTATAACTTCCAAGTAATTGCTTTCAGCAGCTCCTTCCTCGTCTCCACCTCTTACTCTACTTCTGCTTTATCCCCCTCATTACCCACCTCTCATCATTATGGCCAGCGGCACACGCTCGAAAGCGGACTCTGACATGAAGCAGAAACTAGTTGAATTGAAGGACTTCGCAGCCACCATATTTGACGATGAGGCAGAACGGAAAGAATATGTGAAAGCACAATTTGAGGCTTTGAGAAGACAGGAAGACGAAAAGGAAGAAAGGAGATTAGCAAGGGAGCATGAAAGAAAGGAAGACGAAAAGGAAGAAAGAAGATTAGCAAGGGAGCATGAACTAGCGATGAAGGAAAAGGATAATGAAATAGCTAAAGAAAGAGAAAGAAAGGAAGCTGAAATAGCTATCGCCAAAGAAAGAGAAAGAAAGGAAGCTGAAATAGCCATTGCTAAAGAGAAGGAAAGAAAGGAAGCTGAAATAGCCATAGCCAAAGAAAAAGAAATTACAGCGAGAGAAAAGATAGCCGCGGACAAAGAGAACGAGGCCGCCCGCCAGGCTTCTTCCGAGTCACGCCCAGCTAGCCCAGCATCCTTTCAAAGTTCTTTGAACGGTCTACCCCACATGCCAATGGAGCACTTCGACGACAAGACAGAGAACATCGAAGTTTATCTTGTCCGTTTTGAGGAAGTAGCACGCTTTTACGGTCTGCCAGAGGAGAAATGGTGCTTCCGGCTATCCCAATGCCTCCGAGGCAAAGCCTACGAAGTTTACTCCAAACTTCCCTCCGGCCAGCGAGAGGACTACACAGCCCTCAAACAGGCGCTACTCATCCAGTTTGAGTTGACCGCCGAGGCCTACCACAAAAAGTTCAGAAGTTCCCGCCTCGAACGCAGAGAGACCTACGGCAACCTCTGCGAGAGGCTGGACAAGTACCTTATCAGGTGGCACACTCTCAGCCAATTGCCAGAAACTTTTGATGGCCTAGCATGCCTCGTACTCTCTGAGCAGCTGTTAGAATGCATGTCCCCAGAGGTCAGAGTCTATGTCAAGGAGCAACAAGCAACTGCACCCGCTGACATAGCTTCCGCCGCTGACCGGTACTTGAACGCCCGAAAGGACTTAAAAGGTAAAGCAACCGCGACAGACCAGCAAACAGACCAACCAACTTCTCCTGCTCCGTCAAACCTTGCTCCTAAAACTCCCCAGCACAACCAGGCACCAGGTCGGCAATCAGCCCCTCATAACTACAATAACCGCCCCAACCATCAGTCTCGCTATAACCAGCCCAACTACTCTCAGCGTGACTTACGTCATAGCGCGCGTGACAGTAGACCCACTCCACAACGGCAGCAGCAGGCCCCACGGACCCTATCTACGGTGACGCCAGTCTCTCAACCCTCCGTGATCGATCCTTCTGACCAACCGGAGGAGGACACATACTTCGTCTCCACGATGGCCGTGGTTCCTCAACCCAGTGCCATTGATCTCGGCCAACCAGAACTCCCACCAGTGCTACCTCACCCCATCTCTTCTCCTCCGGGAGTAGAGAACATTCTGGCTAACGGTGTCGAAGTTTTGGGCCTATACGACTCAGGCTGTTCGTTCGGCGCGGTTATCAATAAGAAGCTGATTGACCCATCGGATCTCACTGGTGGAACAGTGACAATCCAGTCTATTGACCGTGAGATTCCTCCGCAGGTTCTACCTGTCGCGAGGGTGCACGTGGAGTGCAGATACGTACATGGCACCATCGACGCCGCCGTCATGGACACGCCAGTATATGACTTCATTCTAGGCTCCAAATATGTCCCTCTTGGGGTAGTCAACAAACCGTACTTTTCTCTGCCCGTTGGTAGATCGACGAAGCAGAAACGTGGCAGCAACCAGCAGGCTGGAAGCCCTGGTCGCCACACTAATACGCCTAGTCCCGACTCATCAGCGAAGCTCAAACCACACTGCCCTGGCATTGACCCGGCTAGAAAGTCACGAGTTAAAGTGTGCCCGCGCACTCGTGAGGGTCTACTTGACCCAGGCTACTCAGCCAAAATTAAGCAACATTCCTCTGGCATTGACAGTGTCAGAATGCCCCGAGGTAAGATGAACCCTTGCTCTCGTGGACTCACTCCTCTCCATGGCTCATCAGCCACTACTCCGAATCAACCTCTCCCTGGCAGTGATAGTGTCAGGAAGTGACGAGGTAAGCCGAACCCTCGCGCCCGTGAAAACACTTCTCCCTATGGCTCCTCAGCCACCATTCTAAATCAACCTCCCCCTGGCATTGATAGTGTCAGGAAGTCACGAGATAAGCCGAACCCTCGCGCTCGTGAAAACTCTTCTCAACATGGCTCCTCAGCCACCATTCAATATCAACCTTCCCCTGGCATTGACCGTGTCAGGAAGCCACGATGTAAGCCAAGTTATCGCAATCGTGGGGACGTTCTCCGGCAGAACTCCACATTCTTTGTCAGGCCACTCTTCCCTGACATTGATCGTGTCAGACGATACCGAGGTAAGCTGACTACTTACTCTCGTGAAGAAGCGCCTCACAGCGGCTTCGGAGGTGAGCCCCAGCGAGCACACGTGCCTTGGGCACCCCGCCTAAGCCCTAATCACACTCCCCAATCCGCCCCAGGAAGGAAATATAACTCCTCCAATCGCCCAATCTACTCTCCCGAGCAGCCCCACATGTTTCACCCAGGTGACTACATAATCAGGGACGGAAAGTAGACCACGGACGAACTTGGACAGACTCTCCTCCTGGCATGGCTATCCCTTTATTTTTCCAGATTTTTTTTTTTAATGCTGTGATAACAACTGATCTTAAAGTTAGAGTGACATCAGTCTGCTCGCACTTTATGGATCTTTCTGCGATAGATCCATCTTGGCGGCGGCGTATGTGACAAGTCAAAAACTCGCTGTCAGAATCACTCTAAATTATCACAGCATTAATTATTATTTTTCCTTATTTATTTATTTTATTTTAATTATTTCTCCATCTTACCCCTAAATTCTCCACCCGCCCCACCTTTTCCTCTATACCAGGCTAGACTCAGTCCACCACCTTGGAGAAAACTAGGCCAGTCCTTTCATTTATCTGCCCTTGATCGGGGAAAGATAATCACACTATCTCTTTTGTCTTACCCGCCGGATGTCTGAAGGACGGTCGCGGTTGACCCCACCTTGGTTTGAATGCAAGCTAATCCTTCTCCCCCCCCCCCCATCTCTCACGTCTCTCTTTGATCTAAGAGATTACCCTGGTCAACGCACCGCGTGATACTCCAAGGTGCGGCTCAAGTCTACTTCACCCACGTGTAAGATAATTCTTAGCCTAGGACATTTCCGGTGTCCGCCCACACTTTTCAGGCATATATATATAGTAAACCAACTCAAATCACCCTCTCTTTCGCATTCGAGCTGAGCTATCGAGTCTGGACTATATCACTTATTCTTTCTCTTAGAGGAATACCTGGTGGTAAGCCGAACTTAATCACAAGTTCCATTTTGATTTCTTTTGTGCTATTTCCATTGGATATTATCATGTGTATTTTGCTTAGTTCATTTATATTTAATTAGTGCACTGTGTATTTCTCACTGGCGTAAGTAGAAAACATAAACATGTCCTATGTATTTATTTATGTATTGCATTAATCTATTAATGCTACGTTGCTCAATTGATCGTTGATGCAACCATGTATATATTTGTACATCTTAGTCTACTTCCTTTATCTCGGTTGACCGCCTTGATAATTTTACTAGCGCACTGATACTGCGTTTAGAGAAGATATATGAATTATCTTCCCTGTAATGGATTATCTCCCCTTTACTCATTTTACTCTAATGAGAGTTGCGCCGCTTGAAGGGACATTCAAGCACGCTCCATTGTTCTCGACCCACGGTCATATGCAAACAAAGCGTCTCGGTCTCTGACCACCGCCCAACTCACCCCCCCCTTTTTCTTTCTTTACCCACCTGTGTTGTTTATTTGAGATTATTATTTCCCCTTCTATGTACATTTTTATATTATTACGTTCTTTTTCATGTACATTTTTATATTGCTACTATCTGCCATCTAGTTTCCAAATCCCATTTGTCATCATCTCCCCTTTATGCTCTAAAGCAATTTTACCAATCTGACGAATGCACCTCAGTCGAGGGCATCGATAAGATGTATGAGAGACATGTCCTAACTTGTCTTTATTTATCCGCAGCCTCCCTCAGGTGTCTGCCTATTTGTTTGATATCAAGAATCACCTACTATTTATGTGCTGAGTGCTATCCAGCACTGCACTGTCCTACTGAGACCTGCCCATTTGCCTACTGGCCTATTCATGTGCTTAGTGCTTATCAGCGCTGCACTTGCCTAGTTGCTATCAAGAATCACCTATTGCCTAGTTATTGGATCAACGATCTATTTACCTGCAGTTGTGCTTAGTGCTATTCAGCGCTGCACTTGCCTATTTATTTGCTGTTGCTGTTCAGTGTCTACACGACGCTACTCAACTCTACTACTTGGCGCTATCGGCATTGCCCGCCTATTCGACAGCCCACCTGTCAAGCTATTAGGTGCGACGTCCTTATGGGCTCAGGTCTGTGTGAGACGTCATAGCTACGCCAACCCTCTGCAACTCACTGGACATATCCTGTCAACTACGCTGCCCACGGCAGATCCGCTCTGCCCGCAGTAACCTTGTGCCCACGGTAGCCGGCCACCCGCCCTACTGTGCCCACTACAGATATTAGATTTGGGGATTGAGACTCCACAAGAACTATATCGCCGGCGTCCCTCTATCCGCTAGAGCGCCACGTCCAGCTGCAGAACCTCAAGCCAGGACACAGCCAGCTGCGACATCAACAGGAATACCAGCTAAGTCAGAGGACAAAGTGACATACTCTCTTATTATGTGCAAGAGTGATGATTTAACATAGAATATACTAGAGATAAATGCAAACCCTCCCCCTTTTTATTATTATATGTATATTTATGTAAATAAATATCCTTTATTTTAACTTTTGTATCTATCTTTCATTGCTTTGTCTCGTTGCGTGTCTGCTCCCGATTCATATGCTGATAAGTGGGGTGTGATAGCATTAAAAATAATCATCCCCTAGACATAAAACGTGCCAAACACACGTCACATTTCCCCACCTGTCACACTGACCAACCGGAGGAGGACACATACTTCGTCTCCACGATGGCCGTGGTTCCTCAACCCACTGCCATTGATCTCGGCCAACCAGAACTCCCACCAGTGCTACCTCACCCCATCTCTTCTCCTCCGGGAGTAGAGAACATTTTGGCCAACGGTGTCGAAGTTTTGGGCCTATACGACTCAGGCTGTTCGTTCGGCGCGGTTATTAATAAGACGCTGATTGACCCATCGGATCTCACTGGTGGAACAGTGACGATCCAGTCCATAGACCGTGGCACTCCTCCGCAGGTTCTACCTGTCGCGAGGGTGCACGTGGAGTGCAGATACGTACATGGCACCATTGACGCCGCCGTCAGGGACACGCCAGTGTATGATTTCATTCTAGGCTCCATATATGTCCCTCTTGGAGTAGTCAACAAGCCATACTTCTCTCTGCCCGTCGGTAGATCGACAAAGCAGAGAAGTGGCCGTAACCAACAGGTTGGAAGCCCTGGTCGCCACGCTAACACGCCTAGTCCCAACTCATCAGCGAAGCTCAAACCACTCCGCCCTGGCATTGATACTGCTAGGAAGTCACGAGTTAAGTCGTATACCTGCGCTCGTGAGGGTCTACTTGACCCAGGCTACTCAGCCAAAATTAAGCAACATTCCTCTGACATTGACAGTGTCAGAATGCCCCGAGGTAAGATGAACCCTTGCTCTCGTGGACTCACTCCTCTTCATGGCTCCTCAGCCACCATTCCAAATCATCCTTCCCCTGGCATTGATAGTGTCAGGAAGTCCCGAGGTAAGCTGAACCCTCGCGCTCGTGAAAACTCTTCTCACCCTGGCTCCTCAGCCACCATTCAATATCAACCTTCCCCTGGCATTAACCGTGTCAGGAAGCCACGGTGTAAGCCAGATTATCGCACTCGTGGGGACGTTCTCAGGCAGAACTCCACATTCTTTATCAGGCCACTCTTCCCTGACATTGATCGTGTCAGACGATACCGAGGTAAGCTGACTACTTACTCTCGTGAAGAAGCGCCTCACAGCGGCTTCGGAGGTAAGCCCCAACGAGCACACGCGCCTTGGGCACCCCGCCTAAGCCCCAATCACACTCCCCAATCCGCCCCAGGAAGGAATTATTACTCACCCAGTCGCCCAATCTACTCTCCCAAGCAACCCCATATGTTTCACTCAGGTGACTACATACAACACAGGGACGGGAAGTAGACCACGGACAGACTTGGACAGACCCTCCTCCTGGCATGGCTACCCCTTTATTTTTCCAGATTTTTTTTCTAATGCTGTGATAACAACTGATCTTAAAGTTAGAGTGACATCAGTCTCTCGCACTTTATGGATCTTCTGCGATAGATCCATCTTGGCGGCGGCGTATGTGACAAGTCAAAAACTCGCTGTCAGAGTCACTCAAATTTATCACAGCATTAATTATTATTTTTCATTATTTATTTATTTTATTTATTTCCCCATCCTACCTCCAATTTCTTCACCCGCACCACCTTTTCCGCTCCAGGCTAGACTTAGATGACCACATTGGAGATAGCAAGGCCACGTCTTTCGAGCTATCTTCCCTTGACCGGGGCAAAGATACGCACAGACTTTGATCTTATCGGCAGGATGTCTGACAGCCGCAGTGGACAACACCTTGTGTGGACTGCAAGTCAATCCTACCCCCCCCCCTTTTCTTCTACGTCTCTCTTTGATCTAGGAGATTACTCGAGTCAAAGCGCCTCTCGACGTACCCATGTGCCACTCCCATCTCAAGTCTAATTCACCCACGTGTAAGATAATTCTTAGCCTAGGACATTTCCTGTTCCCGCCCACATTTTCCAGGCATATATAAAGTAGATCCAAATCAAATCAGACCCTCTTATTTCTCATTCTATCTGAGCAATCGAGTCTGGACTACTTCACACATTCCCACTCCTAGAGGAATACCTGGTGGTAAGCCGAACTTAATCACAAGTTCCATCTTAATTACTCTGTGTATATTTCCGTTGGATTTTATCATGTGTATTTTGCTTAGTTCATTTATATTTAATTAGTGCATTGTGTGTTTCTCACTGTCGTAAGTAGAAAACATGAACATGGCTAATGTATATTTTAGGTATTGCATTAATCTATTAATGCTACGTTGCTCAATTGATCATTGATGCAACCATGTATATATTTGTGTGTTTCTCACTGTCGTAAGTAGAAAACATGAACATGGCTAATGTATATTTTATGTATTGCATTAATCTATTAATGCTACGTTGCTCAATTGATCATTGATGCAACCATGTATATATTTGTACATCTTATTTTATTTCCTTTATCTCGGTTGACAGCCTTGATAATTTTACTATCGCACTAATACTGCGCTTAGAAAGGAGATATGAGTTATCTCCCCTGTAATGAATTATCTCCCCTTTACTCATTTTACTCTAATGAGAGTTGCGCCGGGACACCCTCTCCATTCAAGCGCGCTCCATTGTTCTCGACCCACGGTCATATGTAAACAAATCGTCTGGGTCGCTGACCACCGCCCATCCCCCCCCCTTCTCTTTCTCTATCCACCTGTGTTGTTTATTTCAGATTATTATTTCCCCTTCTATGTACATTTTTATATTAGTATTTCCCTTTTATGTACATTTTATATTGCTACTATCAGCCATCTATTTTTCCAAACCCCATTTGTCATCATCTCCCCATTATGCTCTAGAGCAGTTTTACCAATCTGACGAATGCACCTCAGTCGAGGGCATCGATAAGATGCATAAGAGACATGTCCTAACTTGTCTTTATTTATCCGCTGCCTCCCTCAGGTGTCTGCCTTTTATCTATTGGATTAATCACCTATTTGCTATCAAGAGTTACCTGCCTATTTGTTTGATATCAAGGATCACCTACTATCTTTGTGCTTAGTGCTATTCGGCACTGCACTAGCTCACTGACCTGCCTATTGCCTAGTTATTGGATCAACGATCTATTTACCTGCAGTTGTGCTTAGTGCTATTCAGCGCTGCACTTGCCTATTTATTCATTGGATCAACGATCTATTTACCCGCATCTGTGCTTAGTGCTATTCAGCACTGCCTTTGCCTACTGAGATCTACTCAACTCTATTACTTGGCGCTATCGGCATTGCCCGCCTATTCGACAGCCCACCTGTCAAGCTATTAGGTGCGACGTCCCTATAGATTCAGATCTGTGTGAGACGTCATAGCTACGCCAACCCTCCGCAACTCACTGGACATATCCTGTCAACAACGCTGCCCATGGCAGATCCGCTCTGCCCGCAGTAACCTCGTGCCCACGGTAGCCGGCCACCCGCACTACTGTGCCCACTACAGATATTAGATTTTGGGGATTGAGACTCCACAAGAACTATATCACCGGCGTCCCTCTATCCGCTAGAGCGCCACCTCCAGCTGCAGAACCTCAAGCCAGGACACAGCCAGCTGCGACATCAACAGGAATACCAGCTAAGTCAGAGGACAAAGTGACATACTCTCTTATTAGGTGCAAGAGTGATGATTAAACATAGAATATACTAGAGATAGATGCAAACCCTCCCCCTTTTTATCCTTATATGTATGTTTATGTAAATAAATATTCTTTATTTTAACTTTTGTATCTATCTTTCATTGCTTTGTCTCGTTGCGTGTCTGCTCCCGATTCATATGCTGATAGGTTGGTGTGTGATAGCTTTAAAAATAATCATCCCCTAGACATAAAAACGCGCCAAACACACGTCACATTTCCCCACCTGTCACAGAGCGCATAAGGCGCCCTGACCGCACTTCCCCGTGGTGGAGGCTGTCCAGGCCTGAGCAAGCTATTATAGCACAGTGCAGGACAGGCCACTGTCCTGTTGGCTCATATTTCTCGCGGCTATGGCCAAATGTTGATTCACGGTGCCCCCGCTGCGGGGAAGAAGAGGAAACCGTGCCTCATATTCTGTTTGACTGCCCCAGACTTGCTGATCTCCGTCTCGACGGCTCTGGGAAACCCAAAGTTCTCGACCTGTATGGCGACATTTATGCACTACGCAAGACAGCAGGGTTTCTGTCCAGGGCTTTTGCAAGAGAGGATTTGAGCCTCTCGACCTCACTCTAATGGAGTTTGATGATGATGATGACCTTCAAACACCGCTGGAGGTTTGTTTTTTTTAAACAAAACTCACTGGAGAGAGTTTTAACTTAAGGCCTTCTGGAGGGGATTTTTTAAACACAAAACTACTAATGGCCTCGCTCAAAGAATCTGGTGACTGTTGTATGCTTTAGTCTTATATTGAAGAGGGGGTTTATTGTAGAAAACATTTTGGAGGGGGCGTTTAAACTCAAAATCATCCTTAGCTCTTCTCATGGGATTTAGTGACTGTCATTTGCATTTTGTTTGTTTTATCGTATTAACGTCAAAACCCCCTGGAAGGGGGCTGAGCTTTGCAAGTGTTGGTTTAACATTAAGATCTTACATAAAATAAACAAAATGAAAGCAAAAAAATCAGGCATAAAATTCCACCACCTTACGGGAGGATTTCATTACATGGGAGGGTTGAAGCCCATCCCACCACTGGTTACGCCCATGTATAGTTTTACATTTGGCACCAACCGTGACCTCCGAAGGTGCCGCACCAACTCAGTTGCAGAAGCTGCTACAACCATGGAATTCATATTTATAGACAAAAATATGATATTGAAATATATACAGGTATGTGATTATAACCTAAATAAAAGAGCTAGATTATAGGTATATAGTAGAGTCACTATTGCGGACCAGGCATGTTTGCGGAACAGCTCGTCGAAATTAGTTAAAATCTACTTTATTTTGAATTTTTCTGCTAAACTACTGTAATGGTACTGCGCATGGTCCATTTCTCTACATTTCCAATATAAGGGTTTTCCTTTCACAGCAGAAAATTAATTTTGACTACAGGTTAAAGATGACAGGTGTGGAATCGTCCATTTTTTTTTCACGTACTAGGAGAACCGCATAGGCCATGGCTTAAGGCTTTTTAAAAATGATAATGACACATCATCTGCATGATACACATATTTTTCGGTTTATAAATAAATGAGAAAAAATTTCATTTCATAGCTATCTACCAGGAATTCAATTTAAAAAAAATTAGGAGGTGTTTATCCTGTTTTTACCTTTTTTAAGATAGTCACAATTGTGGAACACTATAGATGTTATTTATTTGACCTGCGCATTTACTATCATTTAGCTTAATATTTACATATTGATTTAGATATCGGAATTTAAATATGAGTTTGTATTAGTATACATAAATTTAAAAACATTTAGAGAATAATATTACATTTAATATATAATTTATGATTACCATACGTCCAGCAAAAAGAAGACAAATCATAATACCATATATATATATATATATATGGCTCCTTTTGTCTCGAAAGGCAATGGATGCGCCCAAGTGAGTCACTGGTTTTGGCTTAATCTTGAGACAGGGCAGAATCTGGTGTGGCTAATAAAGCCAATTCTAGAACGGCAGACTTTGCCACAATTCGTACATTTGTATGCCTCTGATTTAGGGCTAGCAGACAGGGCAGCTTTCTTTTTTTCCCTCTTGATTAAAGCCGCTTCAATTCTTTTGTTCTCAGCAAGGGTTGTCCCAGCACGCACAGTCTGTCTCCATGCACTCCGGTCTTTGGCTATGTTTTCCCACATACTTTCACTGATGCCTGAGGCTCTCATGTCTCGCTTGCAGACATCTCTATATGTTAGTCTTGGGCGGCCCTTGGGTCTGACTCCTTCCACAAGCTCAGCATATAAGATATCTTTCGGGGTTCTACCATCTGGCATGCGGGTGACATGTCCGAGCCAGCGTAATCTCCTTTGTGTCAGGAGAGCATACATGCTGTTCATATTGGCCAATCTCAAAACTTCCTGATTGGAGACATGGTCCCTCCAAGAGATGCCCATTATGCGTCTCAGGCAGCGCAAGTGGAAACTATTCAATCTGTGCTCTTGGTACATGTATGTTGACCAGCTTTCACTGCCATAAAGGAGAGTGCTCACAACACAGGCGTTGTAGACTAGGATTTTGGTCGCTGTGGTCAATTTACCATTTTCCCAGACGCGCTTGGAGAGTTTTGCCAATGCTGTGGTAGCTTTTCCTATCCTTTTTGTCAGCTCGTTGTCTAAGTCTAGGTTACTGACAATTGTTGAACCCAAGTAGGTAAATTCCTGCACCACTGAAAAGAGACAATGTGCTAACAAATACTGGCAGGAGCTATGCGAAGATATTCAATCTTGTGCCGACTGTGGTAACATAAGAGGACTATATGAGGGCATGAGAAAAGCCTTTGGACCTCACACCAGCAAGTGTGCTCCGCTCAAGTCAAAAGATGGCTCAATCATCAGCGATCGTGCGCTGCAAATGGAACGATGGGTAGAACACTATGCAGAACTCTACCAGATTGAAAACGCCATCTCACCAAATGCTGTTTCCAACTTCCCATCACTTCCAGTTTTGACGGAATTAGACGAAACGCCCTCAGTAAAGGAGCTGAGCATTGCCATTGACATGCTGGCACATGGGAAAACACCCGGAGGAGATGGCATTCCTGCTGAAGTAATTCAGGCTGGAAAACATGCCCTAATCAAACCACTCCATGAACTGCTAAGCTTGTGCTGGGAACAAGGAATGGTCCCCCAGGAATTGAAAGACTCCAACATTGTTACAATTTATAAAAATAAAGGCGACTGCTCTGATTGTAACAATTACAGAGGCATCTCACTGCTTAGCATAGTCGGAAAGGCTGTTACTAAAGCGATTACAGATCCTGGCAGATCGTGTTTATCCAGAGTCGCAGTGTGGCTTTAGGGCAGGAAGATCTACAACAGATATGATTTTCTCTCTGCGGCAGCTACAGGAGAAGAGCAGAGAACAAAAGCAGCCCCTCTTCATAGCTTTTATTGATTTGACCAAGGCCTTTGACCTTGTTAACAGAAGCGGTCTGTTTGCTGTACTAGAGAGAATCGGCTGTCCAAATAAGTTAAGAAAACTAGTGTCAGCTTTTCACGAAAATATGCAGGGCACCGTTCAGTTTGAAAGTTCTTCCTCCAGGCCATTCTCCATTAAGAGCGGTGTAAAACAAGGATGTGTACTGGCCCCTACACTATTTGGCATCTTCTTCTCAGTCGTACTATCCAGTGCTTTTAAATCCCTGGAAGACGGAATATACATCCATAGCAGATCCGATGGAAGGCTCTTTAACCTGGCACGTCTTAAAGCCAAAACGAAAAGGCGTCGTATCTTGATAAGGGAGCTGCTGTTTGCCGATGACGCGGCACTCGTATCTCACTCACAAGGAGGTCTACAGAAGCTAGTGAACGCCTTAGCAGCTGCTTGTCAAGAGTTTAGCCTTACTATAAGTCTCTCCAAGACCGAAATCCTGGCACAAGACGTTGCAGAAATACCTATAATACAAATTGGGAACCACACCCTTTCATATATATATATATATAAGATTAATATAACAAAAAAGAATAAAAGATTAGTGGGAAAAAAAAACCTTGTAAGGAAAATCAGGGTAGTGTGACGTCAAATACAATTAAAGAAGAGGTAGAGATCCTAAAAGTGACAATGTGTTGCCTTAAGCTTTAATAAAATAAAATTAATGTAAAGGATAAGGAGTTCAAGTATTAGAGTAATAAAATATATACTTTATATAGGCTTTGTTCCGACATTTTTACCGTGTTCCGCAATTGTGACTTCTTTAAAAATCCTGTTCCGTAATTGTGACTACCCATATCTCAGTCGAATTGAATGTAAAATTTAAATATCTGTTGAAAAACTAAACAAAGCGTCTATTTTTATCGGAAAACGGATGGGCAATGCCTAGATACTTTTAGTTTTTCCATAGGTCTAACCATTACGGAGTAAAAAATTGAAAACTAAAAGTAGCTGCAAACTGTTCCGCAATAGTGACTCTACTCTATATATAGGTAGGTCTGCGATCTAATATAGATCCATACTATGCACTAAAGCTACAGTAGTAAATAATGGATAAACAATAATGTGTGTAGATCTAATTTGTTTTGAATGTGATGCCGCAGCGGCATCTACAAATAAGTCTAGATCTAGATTAGTAGATATATAGATAAAATTAACTGATTGGTATTTATACCTAGATCTATAGATCTAGCTAGAACTTAGAAGTAGGATCTAGGAAAATTTATATATATAAAATAAAAAATCAAACAAGTAAACATAAAACAAGTTACAAGGCTGTGAGTGTGTCGTGAAGTCGTGTGTGTGAAGCACTGACTGAGACTGAAACTGAAGGCAAGGCATTATTATGATTATAATTATTCATTTATTGCCATTATTAAGCCATTAATGATTAATGGCATTATTATTTAATTTTAATATTATGATTAATTAAAATATTTTTTTATATTTTTGATTAAATTTAATAATTATGATTGATTATCATTAATTCTGATTAATTTGATTAAAAACTTCATTAGACTGATTAGAGATATTTATTTTAGTCACATTTAGAGTATTTAAACGTTTGGAAACACTTTGGCACGATCTTTTGTTTTTTATTTATAGTTCAGTAATGGCAATACCTAGAAAAAAAAAGAAAGTACCCAGAAAATCTTCAACTTTTAATCTATAATAATAAGTCAGTTGCAAGTCTCTGCATTGCATTTTTCATATTGAAATTCATGTAAACTTACTGTAGGGTCGTCAACATTTGAAAACACTTTTTCTCGAGGTGCAACAAATGAATACACTGAGAAGAATTTGTAAACACGTTAATTAAAATGTTTTTAAAATTAATTTTAATTTAAGATTCCTAACTAAAGTCATTTTTAACATTTACTTCAGCATCTATTCTTTCTTTTTATTTAGTCTGGAGAATAAATATGGTTGCCTAGAGTGCCTAGACTTGTAGTATTTTAGGTGATATCAATGCCCCCTCCCCCTTATAAAATACATGTTCTTTTTTCGTTCTTTTTTTTTTTTTTTTTGCTTGATGCAGGAGATGTTTAATATTTAGATTCTGTTATAAATATTTTGGTATTTTTATTAATTTGATTTCAAAGAAATAAAACAATAACAACACAATGTTTTTTTAAACATATATATTATATATATATTTACATTTATATATATATACAAATATACAGCCAATATTTACAATTGATCTTTACAATTTTACAAAAAAAAAAAACGTCTACATATTTATATACATATTTAGCCTTTAAGTATTTATTTAGCTGCAAAGGAAATGTTAGTTTTAAACATATTTACATTTAGATTCTGTTATAAATATTTTGGTATTTTTATTAATTTGATTTCAAAGAAATAAAACAATAACAACACAATGTTTTTTTAAACATATATATTATATATATTTACATTTATATATATATACAAATATACAGCCAATATTTACAATTGATCTTTACAATTTTACAAAAAAAAAAACGTCTACATATTTATATACATATTTAGCCTTTAAGTATTTATTTAGCTGCAAAGGAAATGTTAGTTTTAAACATATTTACATTTAGATATTTACATATATATACATTTTATACACATACTACATACACTAATACAGACATACAGTAACTCATTTTATACAATTAAAATTTGCATAAAGGCATGGAAACCACCCAAAGTCAAGATCATTGATCTGGGCAACATAATTGGCACACAAAAGAAAGATCTTCAAGTTCTTCAGTTGTCAAATTATTTGACATGTGAGTGCATTCCACATGAAGCCACTGATCACATATTTCACACAGGATCTAAATATTTCCACCTTTTTTAGCCACAACCTGAGCAAGTATCTTTTGTGGTTTGATTTATTACTTGGTCAGCACCATCAACACCTGCTCTTTTTCCATCTTTCCCTTCTTAATAATGGATTTTCATCACTGTCTTCATCTATGTCTTTTGAAGTACTCGGTTTGTTCATTTTCTTAGCTTCTAGTTTCTTCCTTTCTATTACTTGCTTGTGCATTTGTTGTTGTTTTTTCCTTGTCCTTCACAACTTTGTTAGTTGCCTTTTCTTATAGACATTTCATTTTTATCCATTGCCTTTATGGCAGCTTTAACAATTTCAGGCTTGTGGTGAATATATTTTCTTTTCTTTTCTGAAGCCATATAGACATTAATAGATGATCAAGTATTGGATACGGGTATCTAGACTGTCACAGAGAAAAAAAAAGTATAATAAACAAATCAAATTAATAAAGCAATTAGATCTAACTTAGTCATAGTTAGCTCTACTCTTATATTTTACTACTGTTTCCATTTGCTTCTCTATGACATTTGTAAATAATTGTGATCACCCCCCTTTTATTTCTAATTCAGTTCAGTGAATAATCTGGGCTGTTTAGTGTGTGTTTTCCAACCATTTTTAAACCCTAAAACACAAGTCTGCTATAGCTAATACGTCAGGATGCTTAAAAATAGCAATCACCCCTGACCTGGTTTCATTTTCCCTACGTAGGAGAAAAAAAAAGTTCATGTACCTGTGGTCTTTGACCTCGTGTAACCTCGATTGTCTGGATAGCAACAAATAGCAGACGTGCAGGAAAGAAACAGAAATGATGCATGCGCATTACCAATGTAGTAGTTTTCTATTTCCTTTTACAATAAAAGCGCCGTGATTAAAAAAATACGATGGGTGTTTCCAAACCGTGCGCGTTTCCAAACGTTTAAATACTCTAGTGATTTAGTCTTTAGATCTACTGTCTTTTACATTACTAACATTAGAATAGATCTAGTAATTCTAGTTATTAATAGTAAAAAAAAATAGTTAGATCTAGTTACTAGTATGATTAGATTTAGTAGCCTAGCCATCATTCATATATTTTATTATTAGATCTATATTATTTATATATTTTATATACTAATTTTATACGATTAGACTTATTAATTAGATATTTAGTCATTTAGTTATCTGTTATCAGGCTAGGGCAGGGCATTAAAAAATATTATGATTAGTCATTAGGCAGGCTTTTAAACTCTCTCTCCGTAATTATTTTCCTTGTTTCGATAGTATTATATAATATAAATATTCATTTTGCTTATTTCTATTTCACTATCTTTTTTGTTTGTCATCAGAAAATGTTTTTTTTTTTAGAGTGTCTCTACTTTTCTAGTATGCTTGGTGTCTCTACTCTTCTGGTATGCTTGGTGTCTCTACTCTTCTAGTGTGCTTGGTGTCTCTACTTTTCTAGTATGCTTGCTTGGTGTCTCTACTCTTCTGGTATGCTTGGTGTCTCTACTCTTCTGGTATGCTTGGTGTCTCTACTCTTCTGGTATGCTTGGTGTCTCTACTCTTCTAGCATGCTTGGTGTCTCTACTCTTCTAGTATGCTTGGTATCTCTAGATTCTTTACTCTTCTAGTATGCTTGCTTGGTGTCTCTACTCTTCTTGTATGCTTGCTTGGTGTCTCTACTCTTCTGGTATGCTTGGTGTCTCTACTCTTCTAGTATGCTTGGTGTCTCTACTCTTCTGGTATCCTTGGTGTCTCTACTCTTCTAGTATGCTTGCTTGGTGTCTCTACTCTTCTGGTATGCTTGGTGTCTCTACTCTTCTAGTATGCTTGGTGTCTCTACTCTTCTGCTATGCTTGATGTCTCTACTCTTCTAGCATGCTTGGTGTCTCTACTCTTCTAGTATGCTTGCTTGGTGTCTCTACTCTTCTGGTATGCTTGATGTCTCTGCTCTTCTGGTATGCTTGGTGTCTCTACTCTTCTAGTATGCTTGTGGTCTAAAATCTTCTGGTATCCTTGGTGTCTCTACTCTTCTAGTATGCTTGCTTGGTGTTTCTACTCTTCTTGTATGCTTGCTTGGTGTCTCTACTCTTCTGGTATGCTTGTGGTCTATACTCTTCTGGTATCCTTGGTGTCTCTACTCTTCTAGTATGCTTGCTTGGTGTCTCTACGCTTCTAGTATGCTTGGTGTCTCTACTCTTCTAGTATGCTTGGTGTCTCTACTCTTCTAGTATGCTTGCTTGGTGTCTCTACTCTTCTGGTATGCTTGGTGTCTCTACTCTTCTAGTATGCTTGGTGTCTCTACTCTTCTGGTATCCTTGGTGTCTCTACTCTTCTGGTATGCTTGGTGTCTCTACTCTTCTAGTATGCTTGGTGTCTCTACTCTTCTGGTATCCTTGGTGTCTCTACTCTTCTTGTATGCTTGCTTGGTGTCTCTACTCTTCTGGTATGCTTGGTGTCTCTACTCTTCTAGTATGCTTGGTGTCTCTACTCTTCTCGATTGCTTGGTGTCTCTACTCTTCTAGATTGCTTGGTGTCTCTACTCTTCTGGTATGCTTGAAGTCTCTGCTCTTCTGGTAAGCTTGGTGTCTCTACTCTTCTAGTATGCTTGCTTGGTGTCTCTACTCTTCTAGCATGCCTGGTGTCTCTACTCTTCTAGCATGCTTGGTGTCTCTACTCTTCTAGCATGCTTGGTGTAAATGGAAGGAGGGAGAAGGAGGAGTAGTTTTCACATTGTCTTCTGATTTGGACAATCTTTGAAAACATACAAAGCATAGAGTGTACACACATACACGTCTCACAAATTCGGTATATATATATATATAATTGTTTCGCACCAAGGCCTTTAACATACCTTGTCCATCAATAATTGTAGGCTATAGGCCTACATTGTTTGTGCTTGTTTTTATATTTTCTTTAGCTAATGACTTTTTTCTACCATTGTAAATAGTATTGCGTAGAGTTTGACATTTTTACAAATTCTCTACCAGCTGCATTTTATGGTTTTAAAAAATATTTATAATACTTTTTGCATACATTGTATTAGTTTTCTAGAAAAAAAATATTTTTTAAGCTTTTTTTCAGTGAAACATGGAACTAACACACATAAGACAACTTATATTATGTATACATTTTGTACTACTTTATTTTGAAAAACTACAAAATTATTTGTGTAAACATTTAAAAAAAAAACAACAAAAGTTGTATTTCCCCTTCTTTACTTACTCAAGTTATTCCCTTTGATAGCTTATGGCTACACTTGTTAGAAGTATGAAAAAATGGTGCATTCACAGTATCTTTAAGGAAGTTGGGTAATAAACAATTCAAATTTAATTATAATTTTACTTTAATAATAATACTCTGAGGTGGAGGATGTTCTTGACAAACTGACAGGGGCTGATGTTTGAACTGTATTAGTCTAGATGATAGATATCTGCTTCTAGAGTCTAGTAGATATATATAGAGAGATAATCTAGATCTATTCAGATATCTAGATATATAAAAAATATAGTTAATAAATGGGATATATAAAATATACAATATAAAAAAAATATAGTTAATAAATTGAACTTTATATATTGATCTAGATTAAAAAGATGTCGTAGATCTATATTACATTCATTAAAATGTCTTTTTGTAAATTGCACTAATACATATTTACAGAATGGCCCTTTTTTTTAATCTCATACACATTGACTCAACCTCACATTTTCTTTGGGTGGTGGTGGTGGGGGGGGGGGCTTAGCATATGATGATATTCTTAAACTGTAAATATTCTTTTTAATATAGATCTATATGGGATCAAGACAAGCATTTTTAGTAAATATGTTGTAATGTTGGTGTAGTAGGTTGTGACTGTTTAACTACATAACTTTAATTTTAAGAAGACATGCCTAGGAAATACCAAGCTTTAATCTTGTCACATTAATTCAAAAAAAGCAATTCTTTTATACTCACTCTTCTGTACTAAATCCTAACCATTGACCACAGAAACAGATGACCTTAACATCATCTGCCCTATAGATTGCAAGGTCTTAAAAGGGAACTTTTATTAGCTCTAGATTAGATCTCTATTTCATGATTTAAAAAATACTAACAAGACTGATTCTACTTAATTTTTAGAAGCCACCTCTAGCACAATTTCTTGGATCCTTACATCTCTTTGAAGATGTCATCTTACTACCAAAGTGATGTTGTGGAATATTCATGGAGAAAACTACATATGACTCGTGCTGCAAGACAGGCCCTGCTGTCATGTCTGAAAACAGCTTTTATCTTTGTACTTCTGTTCACAGATATGTACGCTTTTTTATTTATTATTATTTTTTTTTAAATTTTATTTAACACAAAGCTAATTTTTTAAATAAAAAATATTTTAATATATTCTTTAATATTTTGAAGTACATTCTTTAATGTAATGACCTATTATAATTTTTTGTTTGGAAAATACTCTTTATAATTTTGTAGGTCATATTCAGTTTTTTCTGGAATGTTTTCAATGGTTCATCCTGTCTTCTGGTTTGTTGGTAAGAATAGGCCTCAGTTTTTAAGTTCTATTTGTTGGAAAAATGTATGTATCATTAATGTTTTACTTTATGTCTGTTTTAAAAAAAAGACCTTTTTTTCTTTACTGTAATACTTAGTGTGGTAATTAAAGAAAAGTAAAAATATGTTATCAACTATTTTTAATCATAGTAATTATAATTTTAATTTTTGTTGTTGCTGTACTTTGTAATTTCCCATTTTTGTCTTTGTAGAGCTTTCCATTGCCATACTGCTATTGTTCCAGTTGATTAGCAATGGGCTGTTACTTGTGCGATATTTTTGGTTGTATTTCTTTGGCTCTGCAGTAGTAGTCACTGAAGAACAAAGAAAGCTAATGGCTATTCCACAGACTGGTAATTTTATGAATTATTTATATCAAATCTTATTTTCTTAGTTATGACTAAGAAGGAAAAATGTAATGTTCAATTTCTTTTTCCATTTTCAGACAAAAATTTTTTTACTCCTCCTAAAAAAAAAGATGGCAACCTCTCATCTATCTCTCCTCTGAGTTTTAATCAGTCTTCAAGTTACAACTTTGGGGATAATTCACCTCATCGGTTGAATAGCAGCTATACATCTCCTTCTCCTAACAGGTATCACACGCCCTTGCAACATTCTACATCCATGGTGATGTCACCGTATAGCTCCCTGATGAACTCATCCTCCCTCCACACCAGTTATAACACTTCAATGGATATGGTAAATATGCTCTACCTTTTCCATTTTATACATTGCATGATTTTGATGCTTTAGTATACATGGATAGTAGTGACTCTGTTATACACATTGTTTAAACAGTTTATAATATCCATAATTGATGCATGAATCATAATATATCCTGCTTTTTAACTGTGTACCATAAACCTTACTAACCATCTCATTAAAAAAAAGAACTTTTAGTTCAGTTGAAGTACACTGAGTTTATTTCCATAATTTATAATGTAAAAAACTTTTTTTTTAATTTCAGAGTCTCAACATGTCAGGAAACTCAGTGAATTCTGGTTTATATGATGTAGATAGAAGTAGCTCAAGATCTAGGAGATCTGCATCAGTTCCAGTTAACACTAAATGTCAGTTACATAATTTTAACTTTGTGTCATTTTGTTCTATTCTTTCAATTAAGTTGTAATTATAATTGAAAACAAAAGTTGTGTATTTATATTATGTATTACAGCATCAAAGTATAGTAGAATAACTGATGTGAGTGAATTGCGCAAGTACATACATGAAGAAGAGGAAAAAGAACGCAATAGATCACAGGGTAAGCTAGGTTTTAAATTAATTAAACATTTTAAAAATTATTACTAAGATATACAAATATAACTCACTTAGCACTTGTATTGCTTAATTAGGAACAAGACAATCTTCAAATGTATTTCATATTTTGTGTAGTGTTAAAAATAGATCAGATAATTATTTTTCAATGTTAATATCTATATTCTCTTATGGATTTTTGTTATTTGGAAGTTTTTAGTTCCACTATGTATTGTAAACATCTTTTTTTTTTAAGTTTATTAAGGCAGCAGTCTTACTGCATTTAATTGTTTTCAAATAAATGAGACCTAATATTTCCCTTGCTTCTTGGTTAAAATATTTCTGACACTACATTGTAGACATACAGTTTCATTTAATAATTTCCTTCAAACAAATGGTTTATCTACAGCCTGACATTAGATTAGTTATTAGGCTTTATCAAATGACTATTGTGCTAGATCAGTGTTTCTCAAACTGTTTGCCGTGGCACACTAGTGTGCCGCCGAAGATTTGCAGATGTGCAGCGGGAGTTTTCAAAATGCCATATGTGAAGCGTTACACAGGTCTACCTAGTATCTAGTATTAAATTGTTATTTTACGTTGCGACGACATCCCCACTTGTAACGTCCAGTAATAGTAGTCCGCACTCTCCCATTTTCTCTGCCCTGCTAAATCGGATTGCTCTATTTTGACGGAAAGGGGTGTTAGCCATTTCGGTTATTAAATACTTATACTTATATTATTATAATGACTGAACTGCAGGCCGCCTTAGCTGACGCACAGCAGTTCTTGAATTGGTAACGATAATAATAAGCGATGCGTTTCATGTAAATTTTTTAGGTGTATAATAATAATAACAAATTATCACTAAGCATTATTCATTGTTATCCATGGAGAAATACGTTAGCAAGAATGAAACTGCGATAGCGTTAAATGAAAAGCAAGGAACCAAACGAAGGTACAAAGAAGATTACATTGGATATGTATTCATATCTTCTGGACCTGAAGATGCTCCATTGTCATTCTGTCTAATCTGCAATGCAACTCTGTCGAATGAGGCGCTTGTTCCAAGCTAATTGAAGAGACACTTGGAAACAAAATATCCAGCTGTAAAAGCGCAACCAAAGGAATACTTTGAAAACATCAGGGCTCAACAAAATAAACAAGCTAAGAAACTTACGAACTACCTAAAGCTGCAAGTTATAAGGTTGCTCAGTTATTAGCAAAACACAAAAACGCACACACAGAGGCTGCATCTGTAATTGCACTAGCTTTAGCAATAGTTGTTGAAACTATTCTAGAACCCGATGCTGCCGAAAATGTTAAGAAAGTTCCTTTGTCAAATGATACTATCTCGTGCAGACTTATCATCAGATTTACAAGATCAAATCTGAGAACACTTCGACATGACTGACGATGAAGTGTCTCTGCTGTGGTCTCTTCAGGTTGAAAAAAAAATACTTTGGATTTTCTATTCATGATAAGATCTGGTGGGTTAAGGTGACATTTCTCTCTGATTAATTTGACAAATTAAATTCATTGAATTTAATTCTTCAAGGACCATCACTGCATCCTCAAAACTGAAGTCACTTGGTGAAAAATTGTCTTTGTGGCAAAGTAAGATCTCGAAAGGAGTCTTCAACTGCTTTCCTACTTACAATGAATATGCTTCAATTAAAGAAATCCCCCCCCCCTCCCCCCCGAAATTCTGAACACTTTGACACACCTGCAGTCAGCATTGCAGCATTACATCCCAACAGTTAAAAGTCTTGAATATGGATGGGTTAGCTATCTATTTGGAAACAATGAAGCTACAAATCTTACAACTGATGAAGAAGAGCAGCTCATTGATTTAAAAAATGATGCAGTTCTTAAGTCAAATTTTGTGAAATTATGTCTGTTAATGTTTATGATTTCAATCAACAAGTTATATCCTGCAATCAGTTTATATCTTTATGGTTTTGTGAATTTGGATTTTCAGTACTGACTGAAATCAAGTCTAAGAAAAGAGAGAGACTTCTTACAATAGACAATGAAAAGCGAGTTTGTCTATCGACTTTGGAGTCTCGATTATATAGCATTTCCTCTCAAAAACAGGCACACCTTTCACATTGAATATAATACTTAAAAACAGCTCAAATCATTTTTCATTTTATTATAAAACATCTGTTTGTTCATCCTAGTGTGCCGCAAAATTTAAGTAGTCTTTTTACTGTGCCGGCAGACAAAAAAGTTTGAGAAACACTGTGCTAGATGTTTGGAATATTTTTAGTTAAGTTTTTGCCCCAAGTAAAATAATTTTACTTTTGATTACTTCATTTTTAATATATTAAAGTAATCAAATAATTCACCATTAATGCACTGAAATGGCTGTTACTTTTTTATAGTTGTTAACAATTTATCTTTAAAGGTTGGCAATTTACATATTCATGAAGATATATTCTCTGGTACTACATTTTACATGTATATATTTGGTCTTGCACATGAGCATTGTGGGAATAAAAATGCTTGCATCTTCTCTGTCTTAAATTTCAAGTCATCTGAGAATAATGCAATAAATTCCAAATTTACTGGTATCTCTCAATTTTGTCCATGTATCAAATGATCCAGTAGCATTATTTTTCATAGCTTATAAAAGCTCCTTCATTGAGTCAGAGTAGTTTGGTCTGCTTATGTCATGAATAAGTTCTTTATGCTGCCTTTTTTTCACTTTTGAAATGAAAGGAAGGTTACTTATAGATCTATTGTTATTGGAAAATAATTACAATTTTATTTTCTTATTCAGTGATTCCTTTTTTTTTTTTTCAGAACTGCAGTAAATGTTTCTCATAATTAACCATAGCTGTTTTTTTTTTTGTTTTTTTTTTAAGTATCTCTGGAAAATGTTAGTTCAGGTAATACTTCATTCTGGAACTATGGTTCAAGCCCACTAGACTTCTCATACATACTGCGACGATTTGCTTACCAGCTCTCACCTAGGTCATCTGCAGCACCAACTCAGAGCTCTTCCAATGATCAAAGCACCAGCCATGGTGTTGGAGAGGTATTTTTTTTTTTACAGAGTTCTTGATAATTTTATAATAGAAATTTATTTGAAAGATATTTTTTAAAGTATTTTTTTTATCTCTCAGTGTAACCAATAATGCTCTACAGGTGTGGAAAACCTATGGTGTTACAGAAGATGATCTTTATATTTGGATAGAGAAACTAAGAAAGGTGACTGGTTTCTTTTTTTTTTTTTTTTTTTTAGAAATAGACTTTTCTTTATAAAATTGTTATTATTATTTTATTTATATATTATACTAGACATATGTTACCCGCGACCCACGGGTCTTTATTTGCGCATTACTGTCGATATAGTCACTGAGAGTGTTTTGTAAACAATTAAACGAAATAATAATGTAATAAGTAAAGCGAATGTGTCAATGTAAAAATAGTGTGAATGAAGCTATCAAATCAAAATAGCTAATAGGCTTCAATCCATTTTTTAAAATTAAAACATTTGCTTTTGAATAATCTAGTGGATTGGATTTAGATGTATGTTAAACGTAGCTAATGATTCTTTCACGTTATTTCTCTTTCGCTACGAAAATAAAATTAGTTTTGCGAAAATGGTTTACCCGAAGTCGATACATTCTTATCTATTAAAAACGAAAAGAGCGATAGCTTTGTTAAATAAATGGGATTATAAAGTGAACAATTAAACGAAATAATTTTTAGTACGCGATTCATGAATGAATATAGATCTAGGCCTATCTCAACTCGGCTTCGCAGCTTTCGTAAGAGAAAGTAGCTTTAGAAAACCAAATTTGAATGTTTATTTGATCAAAATATGAAATGAATGGACTTTAATTAATATGTCTTTGTGTTAAAGTATAAAACTATCTGTGCGAAGAGAAGTTTTATCATCTTAGAGTTGGATTAGAGTTTTAGATCTAGGGATGGGATTATAAAGTAAACAATTAAACGAAATAATTTTTAGTACGCGATTCATGAATGGACATAGATCTAGGCCTATCTCAACTCGGCTTCGCAGCTTTCGTAAACGAATGTAGCTTTAGAAAACCAAATTTGAATGTTTATTTGATCAAAATATGAAATGAATGGACTTTAATTAATATGTCTATGTGTTAAAGTATAAAACTATCTGTGCTAAGAGAAGTTTTATCATCTTAGAGTTGAATTAGAGTTTTAGATCTAGGGATGGGATTATAAAGTAAACAATTAAACGAATTAATTTTTAGTAAGCGATTCATTACGGTATTGTCTAATGAAAGAATGTTCGTCAGGAAATCTGTAGTCACAGATATAAGGAACTAATCTATGTAAAAAATGCTTTTGAAACACAAAATTGAAGGTTAATTTTATTATATAATGAAATCAATGGATCTTCTTTTGTATTTTCATGTGTCAAAGTAAAAAACTATCTGCATAAAGTGTATTTCTTAAAATTAGATCTAGGTCTAAATCCTTTCTATCTTTTCTCGTGTCAACATTGTAGACATGGCCTAGATCCAAAAAATACTATAGCTCTAATAGAGTCGGACAACTTTATTTTTTTTGAGGGTCTTAAGTTTGTTTTAGGGCTACAATACATACACTACGGTCTAAGTTAGTACCCAAGGAACATTCCTGCCTAGTTTTATCAAGATTGGTCAAGCGGTTTTGATGTCTATAAGTAACATACATACATACACCTCACATTCTACTTTATAATATAGATATATAATTATAATATATATATATTATTATATTTTTTTATAGTAATATATATATATGTTTAAAAACTATTTTTGTTTATTTTTCAGTGGATCAGCTTTACAATTGTAACTCGATTGAATACAGAAATAGATGAAATCAATGCAACATTGCAAAAAATAGGATGTGAAGACTCTCTTATTGGAGGTGAATATGCTGCTTATTTATTTACATTAAAAACAATCAATTTAGATTATAAAAAAATGTATCAGTATAATGTTAATTGTTATTAATACATTTTTTTTTACATTTGTGAATATATTCATTAGTTAATATATAACTTGAAATACTTATAACACTTGAAATGGATATAAATTTTGAATGCCAATGCAAAGTAAACATGGCAAAAAAAATTATTGGTGCTTTACAGGAAAGTAAAACTGAAAAAAGAGATATTTTTTATGTCTCCTTTTGTTTTTGGAGACAGCGGATACAACTGGATGTACAATTGGCCCTACAGCTCTGCAGTAGCAGCTGAGTTTCTTCTTAAGGCCTCTTACATAGATAGATAATGGTTTGCCCCTGTGTCATCTCTTGAACTAGCTGATTACATAGAAAGGAATGTTTAGCATCAACTCAGTAACAGAAGCTGTTGGATGAAATACCATAGTTGATAGTATGCCTAGGGGTTCCACTCCTGATTTTTCTTAAGTTTGACTCCTGAAGCTTTATCTCTGCAAGGCAGTGTAGCTTTGAAAGCAGAATACCTTTCCTACATTTGGATGAGCTCCATCTGTTTGTGAACCCCTTTACATGCCAGGAGAAAAAAAATCTTTATTTTTTTTTTTAGAAATATTTATAAGTTAATTTTATACAAAGTTATACAACTAGTGTTAGAATATAGATTAATTTGATGGCAACTTTGTATGTGGTCAGTATTTTTTTATGGCGGTTTAATAGCAAATAAAAGAATTTTAATATGTTTTACATAGCACATTAAACCCAAAATAGTCCAAAATATTACATAGGTAAGGATTTGTTTTAAGTTTCTCTTCAGTTTTTCTCCTCCTATATTATTGATACCATGTCTAGTTTAGTTTATGAGGGGCACTTTAGTAGATAACATAAAGGAAAGGTAGAATGAAGTAGAGCTGTTTTGTACAAGTTATAGCCCCTAGTGCTATCAATATTTGTGTTTCAGAGGTAGGAGTAGCAACACTTAAACAATTAGCTTTGACTAAAGGAACTTATGTTCCCACTCTGAATTCAGTCGTTTCTTACCTGGACTTTACACCCAATCAAGAGTACCTCAGAACTAGAATCAGAGGTAAGTTGTCCCAAAGATTTGTATACCTAACCTTCAAGTTGTGTTGATTTTGAAAACATTCAGTAAATTGTTTAATTTATTTTGTTTTGTATGTAGCCAATATTCAGATAGTAATGTTTTGTAAAGTCTTATTGTTTACACATTATAAACGTTGCAATCAGTATATTCCACAGTCTGTTAGAATGTTTAGTACTCTTTGTTTTGCTTGCTTAGATCTTAGCACTGGTAGCATGAGTGCCTACACCTGGGACAGAGGGGGCAACTATGGCAAACCTTGGAATGAGCACCTAACTACTGATGCTGCTGTGAGTTCAACAACTAATGAATAGAAACAAAAATAGCTTAGAATTAACCAAGTTGGCTAATTTGATTCCTGACACATCTTTTTTTTTGTACCAACAGTTAGTCATGCACCTGTTCTGCTGCTACATGGACTCTCGATTGCCTGCACAGCCCAGATATCCAGACGGAAAATCATTCACTGCACAACATTTTGTTAAGACACCGGATAAGCCCAGTTAGTTTTATATCTTACAATCAAAAGAATTATAAAAATTTTATTATAATGTAAACAAACATTTGGTAAGCTTAATTTACTTTTAAACACTTATCAGATGTAAATCAGAATGAATATTATGTATATGCACAGAAAGTGTTCAGATTACATAGTCTTCCGAGAAATGATATTTTGACGTAATCATGTTATATTTACAAGTCATAATATTCTTACTGAAAGCATTGTGTTCAATGCAATACATTTTCCAATTCACTTGACTTCTCTTAACAGGTTTAGACCGCAAAGACAATCTTCAGATCTATCAAAGCTGCATCAATCCTCCACACTTTCAAGTTGTCATTGGATCTCAGATTTACAATTTGTCTAAGGTAATGGCAACAGTGTTCTTAGGGTCTTGAGTTTTTTCTTATTATTATTGTTGTATTGTACTGTTTAACAAAATCTTTGCTTTTTTTATGAGCATGTTTCTAAGATCTTACATATTAACCCACAATTACTTCAATCTGCATTTTGGTTTAGGAAATTTGTCCTAAGCAGGGCCAGCCTTAGGCATAGGCAAACTAGGCAACCACCTAGGGCCACCAATTTGGTGGGGGCCTTGCACAGGACTCTAAAACATTTAGATAAGAAATAGCGAAATTTGTCCTCAATGTAATTGTTACAGTAAACTAGGTTTTTAATTGAGTAATTTTAGTTGTTTTTTTTTGGGGGGGAGTGTTTATTTTAATTTATTTTCTATTTCTAATTCACTTTGCCTAGGGTCTCCAATTGTCTAAGGCCAACCCTGTCCTAAGTTGTTTTTTTTTTAGTTAAAATTTTTTTTTTTTATAGAGCAAAGAAAGTAATTCAGAAAAACTAGCTAGTATATGTTTTGTCATTACTAATTATACTAATAGTATGAAATTTCCCTTTAATGTAAAAAATCTATTTTGGATGGATAGATATTAAAATTAAATCTAATAGAACTTTTAAATTGGCCAAAAAATAATAGCTTCCTCTTGGCTAATATATATATATTTCATTGTTGAACAATAAATCTTAACCCTATAGTCAATTGAACTTTTCTAATTATGTAAGATGACATCACCCAATTATCAGGCTTCTCCAAGTCTTGACTTGGGTTCTTAGTGTCTCAAGTTATAAATTCCCCATTCAGAAATTAATTTGATTTTACTCTGAATCATGAACATACGGTGCTGTGGTGTATTGTATGTAACTTTGTATCTTTTATCCTCTTAGGGAAGGAACAATATGTTTCAAGCTATTCTGCTCTTTTTGTACCACATTAAAGTCAAAGAAAGTGGAATGCTTGGGTAAGTTCTCAACATGTTCATTAGATCATTATAAAACTTCTCCAAAACAAGTAACATAGATCCTACAAAATAAAACTTATCAAAGAAAATTAAATTACCCTGTAGATGTCTCAGGGCTAAGCAGACATATACCTTTACATTATCCCTGATGCTCCCCATTAGGTAGTACCTGTACTGAATTCATGTTTTTTTAACTTTGATAGGAAAAGTAATTTAAACAATACATGCCAAATTTTTTTCCAAGTATTTATAGCCCAAAATTGATTTGTTCATTAGAAGGTTGACATATAATACTAGAAAGACAAAAAGGTGAATTCGGAAAGAATGCTTAATCTGTTCAATCTTACAAAACATAGAAACATTTTAAAAGGTTTGAAGTGAAAGAGGTAATGAAAGGTGGCTTTAATTTTACACTTACAAACATCTGAACCCTTTCTCTATAAATTAGTCCTGCTTAGCCTTCAGTATGTATTTGTCAATTGGTGTCTGGTTATCCAATATCATGCCTGAGAAAGTAAAGTTTTCTAGACTGAAAGTTGCACAGTCAGAGTATATGCTTATTTCTTTTCTTTAAACTTCTCTGCAGAATATTGCAAAATCACCTTCCTTGCTTGTTTGATTTTTTTTCTTTCTTTTGGATAAAGCCTTTAAAGCCTCAGTGGTTTTTGACTCATTGCCCTCTTCTTTCAAGAGCTTGATGCCAGAGTTCTCAATCAGCAAAGCCACATAACTAAATAAAATTATGTACAGTGAAAGCTCTTGTATGAAAAAGTGTTGGTGAAGCTGATTTCTGTGCCCAGCAGTTGCCCCACATAAATGTTAGGCACCTACTCAAATCGTTATTAAAGATTTCTTGCCTCAATCAGGCCTTTAAAGTCAGCAGCTAAGCACTCTAATTACTAATCAACCATTGACATGGTTTGATATTGTAACTTAATATATTACTTATAAATTATTTTTTCAGCCGTGTCAACCTGGGAATGTCTGGACTCAACATGTTGTGGATTTTTGATTGATAGACTACTGCATTTCTCCTCTACTTTATAAGGCCTCAACTGAAGTAAAAATTTTACAAATTACATTTTGCTAGGGGGAAACATCTGTATGAATATAATAAATTGGGAAAAAAAAAGATTGACATACAATTGGAAAAGGTTCTCCTTTTGAGATTTTATCACTTTCACTGCTGCTTTTTATAGTTTCTAATGTCTCTTGTACACAATTTGGTTACCATTTAGCAGATGACACTGTCAATGTTTTCCTTTGAACTGAAGCAAAGACTATGCATTGAATATGTATGGATATTAAGTTTTGAATTAAATCTTAAAACATTCATGGCTACAATAAACAATGAACTTTGCTTGCTTTAATGTTAAATTGTAAAATGTCTTTTTGAAGGAATTGTAATTGTTACTTTGTATTTTTAAATGTGTTTCTTTATGTTAGAATTATTTTTTTTTTTTATTTGACCTTGCAACTAATTAAAACAAATGTTCATTTCCTTGTTATTTAATTATGTAAAAATAGTTTGGTGATCTACATACATGACTAGATGAAGTCTGTCATCCCCTGAAAACATACCAGTATTCATTCAATTAACTCTGTATTATTAATGATGAATAACCCTAATGACCTCAGCCACTGCCTCAGCCTATCCTCTTCACACTCATGACCTTATTATTTAAGGTGTCGTGCCTGTAAATAGTTTTAAGTTTATGTTTTGTTGTTGTTGTTTTTAATGTTTATATTTACATTCTGTAAATAAAAGCATTGTTAGAGTTTTAATCTTGGTGAACTTTGAACCTGGTCTTGTGCCCAGAACTGGGTTTCTTGGCTGCAAACTGTGTGTTTGTTCATTGAAGTGTACATTTTGTGTTTGTTGACTGGGAGAAAATATTGAAGTTATTGATTGTGTCATCTTTACTTTATTGTTAATGTTTTATCAGCGGTGGAAATAAAATCAAGAGTTTAGATATGTATCTTTTACTAATTTACTTGCATCTTTAAAAAAAATGTACGTTTAATTGAAAAACAAGCAGAGTACACACACAAAAATACTCAAAGTTTATATTAACTCTTTCTTTGCTATGTTACTCTTTTTGAGGCCCTACAATTTTGTTTCAGTATCATTATAATGTTAAGCTTTTTATTTCTTTCTTTATTTTTTACCTTCCACATGTAAGATTGTTATTTGTTTTGCTTGTAAAATGATAAAACCGTGTAAATGGATCAGCTTTTTAGTTTATATCATGGGACCCAAAATACCTGTTTAAATTAAAACATTATATAGATCTACTTTCCAGAACTTCATTTAGAGACCTTCTGGCGCCCATCTGCAAGTGGTGCATGAAGCACGCCTAGCACCCCCTCACTCACTGGCGGATCTGTTGGGGGGGGCGGTAGGGGTGATCACCTACTCCACTCGACTGACCCCCACACCCAAGGGATTGTGACCAAAATTTGTTGAATATCTACATGAGCTACTTATTGATATTTGAACCTAGATGTATATTATGTCACTCCACACTCTAATCTGAAATTAAATTATTAGTAAATATAAAATGAAAGAGGGTGGTCGGTATGCCGTAGGTCTGTGGAAGAGATGACAGATGCTCTGCCCCCCTCCACACACACACACACACCTTCCTGGACAGACCATTATTTTTTCTTTCGTATTTTAGTGGAGAAATCACTTTATATAATACTATAACTTATATAGGCTCTGTAAAACAGCTATGAAAGATCATCTCTCGAAACGTGAAATTTCAAATGCCACAGATTGAGTCGCTTCACAGCCATTTCTCTAATGCCAAATACAATGATTAGCAAAACAAAATGGAGAGAGAACTCTAACATGATTAATAGTTTTCACTCAACACCTCCTCCCACCCCCTATTTTCCAAAGAAAACATGACTTTTAAAACAGAATAGTAGAATATGGCGACAGATTTATAGATATATAATTTATTTTTCTCTGGCGGCATGGATTTTTTTTTATAATTCTTTAAACCAGAAAAACAAAAAATAGGCGGCCTAAAAAAAAACAACAAAGTTTATAATTAGTCTAAATCAGTCATGTATCTAAGCGCACCATACCATAGTGATACTTAACATTATTCGGCCGCGGGCCATTTCAATTTCCGACACTCATATGGCGGGCCACGTCAACAAAAAATTTTTTTTTAAAAGGAAATAAACAATAAACCATTTTTATATGAAACCCGTGAACCTAGTACATACATTAATTCGTGAGAACTTTTGAATATCCGGCTACACGAGATGAGCACTGAATCTAGAAATCTAGATGTTCGTCCGTGAGACGATTACATAACATGGATTTCAAAAGATTTATCGCTGAAAATATGTGTCCTCACAAACAGGCCCCTTGTAATTATTGTGATCATCGTTAGTGCTTGTTTTCGGAGTTTTAGAAAAGTTTCTGCAAGCAACACAGATTACAAATCAATTGTCTGCATCACCTAATATTTGTCAAGCAAGAATGTCTAGCTTTGTAAGTCTATCAGTTCCATTGCATTTCTGTATGGGCACTTGACAAATTGGTCGCAGATGGATTCTTGAAACCACGACCAATGTGAGCACATGGTCCAGACTGAACATCTTGCCACATACATTTTGTTGGCGACTAATTCTATGAAGCCATCGAGTTTCCATTAGACTCGACAACTTTTCTCATAACTCTTGCTGTCAACCATACTTAATGTGGCACCATCATGAGTCACTCCCATTCATTTCTCCCAAGGAAGAGAAAGATCCTCTTTAATGGTCGAAACTTCTTAGGGCTTCTGTAGAATAGGCTATTTGTGTTACACAAATAACAAACTAGTGTTTAAGAGGGAAGACATATTAGGAACTCCATTTATTACGTAAACACAAGCGGTGTTGCACTGACGCGCTAGTGTGGAAGTGTACATATAATACCAATATGTTACAGCTTCGCCAGTGGAGGTCCCATGCATGCTACTCACAGCTAGGCCTACTAACTTCTCTGAGTTCAAAACTGCCGCTTGTACCTTGAATAATTACCAAGATTTTGAGCGGTAGGCCTATGATATGTCGGTAGACTCGTCAGCGGCAGTAGAAAACATTTCGAAATATGGATTGTCTGTTAGTTCTAAATGGAGATTTTTACACATATCTTTCACTTACTTTTAATTGTTATCTGAGCTGCTGACGGTTTCAACAGCATTCTTCTTTTCAGGAATCATTTCTCTTATCATTGCTAGCAAGTACTGTTGTATGCCTTCGCCGATGGAAAATGGCTTATGTCCCTACTTAGGCCTACCGTGTAGCTAGCCTTACAGCCGATTCATTTTCTTGTCTCTTTTTGGTAAATATTCTCATCAATCCTCCACCCTAGGAGGCGAAGCTAGGGTGGTCGGAGGGGTGTGTGTGTCCAAATTTGACCCCCCCCCCCGGGACCCCACTTGAGGGTTCCCAAAAACAAGTGTCCAAAATTGTGTTTACATTAGGCCTAGGCTATATATCAAGCCAATGCCATGTTACCGTGCTATTCATGTGTTGTGTAATGTGTAAATTAGTGACCATTTAGCATGCATTCCACACAATGAGAGAAGGTAAAGTTCCCCTTTCAGACCTTGTGATGTAAAGATTATCTGTTTCTGTGGCCTACGGTTAACGAGGGTGTCATGTGGCAGCACAACGACCAACCGCTTTTACTTTTCCCCAACTGACTCTCTCTAGATAACTAGATTCTACGCCTTTGATAAAGTCTGATCTAGATCTACAATGAATGTATATTTTAAAATTTTAATGATTATTAATGTTAAAATTAACATTTTAGAGAAAGTATTAAGACTGATTTGTTAATTTTCTCAACTCGATGACAGGTGTAAATATTATATTATTGTTTTGTTATTCTAAATCAAATTTTATATTAACCACGAAGATTCGGAAGTAGCACATGTTGACATTTTTTACTGCAGGCAGACTAAACAAGCATAAACACTTTAATTTAGATCAACCACAGGGACGGCACAGTCAATTAAAAAAAATAAATAATCTAAACTCGACTAAAAATATTTAGCCTGTAGATTTTAATTACTGCGTATTAGATCTATATCAAGACTAGATTAGATCTAAGGATCTAGATCTAGGATTTATGATGTCATTTTTTCTAAAATCACGGAAAAGAAAGTCGGGCCAGAAGGTTGGTCATGAGATATGATTTTTGATGATTTCAATAAATAGATCTAGATCTATAATCTATTATTCTATATTTTCTGATTTGCCATGATGGCTGCTGCTGGCATTTAAATTTAATCCAGTTGATAGATCTACCATTTGAACTTATCAGTGTTAAAAAAGATTAGATTAATCATTAGATCTTGATCTAGATCTAATTGTCATGTGTTGCTCAATAGTTGAATAGCCTGATTTGATAGCTTTAAACTTTAAAACAAAATTAAGGGCCAAGGCCTAGGTCGGTTCAGCCTGACAAGAACACCATTCACACACTCCCACACACAAGCCATGGCCATAGTCTTACATAAAGTAACCAACTATGTGGATGATTTAAATAAAAAAAATGAATTTAATTACATGATACTTATAGTCATTATAGAGTGTATAATATAATATGTCATGTACAATGAGAATGATAGAAATGAATTTAATGGTATAAGTATAGATCTATATGATATATCTATGACTATGTATTTAATAAGCATCTTGCTACTGCTAGAAACTTATCACCATGGTTTCATAGTAAACCAGATGCTGACAGAATGACATTACAATAATAACAACATTGGCAATGTTCAGAGCTAGAATTCAACTGATCCCCAACTGGCACCAACTCTTCTGTAACGGCCACTTACACTCAACATCGTTATTGACGACAATCTGACAATGACACTGAAGACTGATATAGATATACTTCTGAGAGGATAATGCAATGCTAAAACTGGGAAGAATCAAGTTCAGTAATACAATTCCAACACTGGCAACCTTTACAAAAATAAACTCAACGTCTACTCTAAAACTAGAAATAGTGATCTAAATCCTCACAGAACATATAGAGATATCACAAATAAAGTAACTCACCCTAAACATGGATAAAAAAAATCCTACAGAATAATAAGTCCAAGGAAATAGTACTTGTTTAAGTAAACTAATAATCTTTTAAGGACCAACACACAGTCTGTTTCAACCAACTTCAGAGGGTGAACTGCCTCATTAACAAAAATAACCAATAACCATCACCAGACTTTATGAAGTTGCAAACAATTCAAAGCGAAAATACTATACACGCTCTTTTCACCCCCCCCCCCCCCCCCACCGTACAAGGTTTACGAGTAGATAAAAAACATTAACAGAGTAGGGAGAAAGAAAAATACACTTGTCCAAACTACTTGTAACACTAATCTAGATCTAAATTTGTTCTGATATCTCGAATAGAAATCTAACAAGATCTAGAGAAAGATTTTTACACTTCCTTAGGGCTTAGGCTTAGATTAGTCACAAGTTAGTGACCTTAGTCTTAGCTCAGAGCCTCAGCTTAGTCCGTCTCTAGATATTGTGTAGAAGCCATAGTTCTAGATTTACTATTCAGTGTCTGGAAATTAGATATATATATATATATCTACTTAGGTACTTTGATTTTCCGGAATAAGTAGATTTTTTTTGGTTACCGGAAACTGGTGTTCCCCTGCGGCAGTATATAAGGCTGAGACAATGTGTGGTCTAGTATAATGTGGTTTTATTCTCAAAATCATCCTTAATCGGATTAATTGTGCCCATTCCTTTCACATGGATAGGATATCAGTTAATTATTTAGATTGACATCAGCGTGGTTCTATTGTTTTCATGGACATTTTCACGTACGTAAGTTGACTTCAAAATTTTTATATTTTTTATCACGTGTCATCATTGAAACTAATTACTGCGTGTAGATTAACATTAGACCTAACTATTTTCATTAGTTTTATCTCAATAAGTTGTTGCCTTGATGGCCAGTTGTAAGCTCTAAGGACGGGGTATCGTTTTCGAGAACGAAGCGATCGCGACCATTTTACCGGAAATGATGGAAACAATGATAACAATGGCCGTATCGTATTTTTCTTTCATTCCTTTTATTTCTAAATCCATCAACAGCGATCAATTCTTTGATCATCTATTAATTTAAAACTTTATAAATATTATTTTGATGATAATATTTAACTTTTATGATGTTATTTTCTTTATTTATCTCGCAAGAAGCCTGATATTCAATCGCGATCAAGGCCGTTAATTAAGAAATAATTTTAAAGCTAGATCTAGTTGCAAGATCATAACTCCGTTATAATTAAGCCTATTTAAAAATCTTTGCTATTTAATTCAAATAGTAGATCTATACATATATATACAAATATAATTAAGATTAGATTGGATTAGCAAGGACCCATCTTCTAAAGACATAATTTTTTTTTTCAATTTTAGAATACTAGGTCTATTTAAAAGAATATTATTATTACATACTATGCTAGATCAGTAGCTAAGAAAATATTTTAAAATAACTTTTCTAAAATAAATCAAAATCTAATAAATTGTGTTAAATTATGAATATGAATATATGATAATTAATTGAAAATCAAATTAAAGACAATTATTCAATTATAAATATTTTTTTATTTTCACAGAAAACTTCATCATGGACGTAACTGGCAGTGGTGTGCCACTAGGTGGTGAGTGTGGTGACATGAAAGTCAGATGGATGGCTGCCTGGTCGTGCGCTCTGCGCGCTGGATTGTCGTTTGGATTTATCGATGGTCCCGGGTTCAAACCCTACCCGCTCCCTCCTCGTCAAACCGGAGGTTTGGACTAGGAAGTAACTATCTTCAACTCTGAAGGAACATCCGGAACATGTAAAACAAACAAAACATACACTGATGATGCAGAGGCAGGGAGCAGTAGTGGTGTAGTTAAGTTGTATTGGATGATACACTAACTTTGACACCTGGCAGCATCGCAGAGCTCAAGAAGGAGATGTGGCTGCGGTTTGACATGATTGTCATACACACTATTGTGGCAGCAACAGACAGGGATGTAATTTAATTCTTTAACAGATTCTGCCACTATCATTGAGGCTGAGGGCAAGCAAAATAGTTCATATTTGAAAATTATTTTTGACCTGGTGACTTATTACATCTACTTACTGTCGCCACAGATCTATAACCAAAAAAACTTTTGTGCTAACTTCAATCTCAGGTTTCAAAATAATGAAAAGAACAACACAATTAAATTCATGCATTTGTGCTGAAAATTTTATTCATATATCTCTGAAAATAAAAAAATTACAGCCTTTTTAACAGAAAAAAAAGTACTTTTCTGTCTTTTTTTTTTTGACACATGGTGCCTCATCATGAAGTGTAAAATATTTTCTTGGACTTCTATGTATAATTTAAAGGTAAAATAAGTAGTAACAGGTAATCAAGCATCTGTTTAAAATTTTATTCAATTATCTCTTACGGTTCAAAAGTTACAGTCTTTGAAATGTGGAAAAGTACTTCTTCGTCGATCGTTTCTTTTTTACAAGTAACCTCACTTTAAAAATTAATAAGAAAATTTCGTCAAAGTCTATCCCTTGTTTGAAAGTAAAATAAATATCAGGACATAATCATGCATTTCTTGTGAAATTTTCATTCAAATAACTCAAATTAAATAGTTTATAAGTTACAGCATTTTTATTGCAAAATTTCCCTTTTTCGGTCACGAAATATTTTTAAAAATATAGGCAAAATTTTCGCCACTAAAATTGCTATAACTTCTGTTCTAATTATCTTATAAACATAAATTAGATATATACATCAATAAATTCAGTTTAAAGAGCTCTATCTAACTATATCAGTTTCATTACAATATATTGAGTTTGAAATTTTTATCAAAGTACCTAATCTAGTTATTAGACTACTTTCTAGATCTAATTCCAAAACTAATCTAATGATGCTTATTTATTGTTTTTTTATCAAATTAGAATTGTTTAGATTTAGATTCAAGTTCTAGACTCTAGAGAGTGTACTCCAAACTTAAATCAAATTCAGTAATATTATATATTACTTATTAGATCTATTATATAGATCCATGCCTAGCCTATTATGACTGATAGATATCTAAGTCTATAATAGTAATAGTATCTGAACCGTATCTAGAACTAATATGGACGCTTGAATTTGTTTGCGCTTGTTAGTGCAAGTCGTGGAGTTTTTACCCCCCCCCCCTTCCCCCGGCCGTAAAATAAAGAGTGCAAGTCAGGAAGCCCCCACCCCCTAGACTAGAGATATCAATTTTTATCCAGTTAAAAAAACAAACAATCAAATCATTATTGACACACCATGATTGGGAATTAGATCTAGAGACCACTATTACAATTTAAATTTAAATACAGTAACTCTAGATCTTTATCTATATAGATCTCTTCCAAAAGAATTATACTAGAGGTAACCTAGGCTTGATAGACCTGAAGTCTAAGACTAAGTCTTTGTTTTTTAACTTGTATCTAATGTTTAAGCCACTTAAAATCTATGTACAAATTCTTTGAGATTTAAAATAAGATTTTACAACTAAGTTAGGTCTATTAGGTTATATACTATATATTATTGAGTTGCCTAAGTCTAGGTGCTGCAAGATAAGTGACTTTTTTAAAACATGTTTTGGATGAAGATTATTATTACATCCTAGTTGAAACCTCCCACAGAACGCAGGGGTTAGTTATAGGCAGGTTTGAACCCAAGACCATGAATATGACAGTCCAGAGCGCATACCACAAGCTCAGGTAGCCATGCACTTTACTGTTAGTGAGTCTGGAAAACATAGATTAATGCCTGGAAAATGTCTGGAATTCATTTTCACAAAAGTTGTATGAACCATGCCTACAGTCACATGCTCATAATGCATGCCTTGTAGACCTCCATTTTGGTCAATGTAGTGAGCTTCCGATTTTCCCAAACTCTTGGTCTGAGTTTAGTGAAGGTCGATGCAGCCTTCCGAATGTGTTATTTTTATTTCCTCTTCTAGAGACAGGTCATCTTGAATTGTGGATCCAAGGTAGCAGACTTCATTTATGGTATCTAGCTTGTTTTTATCAATGAGGATGTAGGGTGATGTTGTAGCAGGTGGCCCCATAACATTAGTTTTCTTCGTGCTAATGGATATCCCATACTCGTTACAGGCCTGAGAGAAGCCTGTAGTTATATTATGTCATTATGGGACATAATGTGCCATTGTGTGTGTGTGTGTGAGGCCTGTTGTGCCAAGAGTCTAGAGAGGTCAGAAGTCTGGTGAAGACTGGGATTTTTAACTTTGGGATTCTAAGACTAAGGAAGTCACTGAGACTCTAAATTCTAAAACTCTTAATGGATACCTGATATTAAAAGTAAAAGTGATTAGACATTAATCATTATGCTGAAGCAAATGGTTAATGAGCAGGGTGCTATGTGGCCAGCACAACTACCAACTGCCTTTTCCCCAACTAATGTCAGATACCCATTAGAGCTGGGTGGACTCAGAGGCACCCTAAAGATCTCAAACTTAAAAATCCTAGTCTTCACCAGGATTTAAACCCAGGACTTCTTGATTTAGAACCCACTGTGCCTCAATCATTATGCTGGGCTTTCTATAGATATAGATAGAATGTAGTATTATTAAGATTTAGTAATACATTTCAATAATACTTCAATTAGTAGTAGATTCTTAATGTTGTTACTTCTACTGACTACTAAAACCAAAACTAATCTTAATCTTAAAAAAAAAGTAACCTCTTACATATTTTTAAAATTTATATTATATATTATTATTATGATATATAGCCAGACATAGGCAATCATGACTTTCTTACATTACATTAATTTTAGAGAAGTTTTATTTTAAAATATTTTTATGAAAATTTGTACAAAAATTGTGATCCCCCAGAATGGTTTTTAACAACTGCTCAAAGTTGTGTGACATTTTTGTTTACTTTGTATTAAAGTAAAATTATAACTTCAATATACAGGTCCCCTATTCTTTATATTAGTCAATATAGTTTGTAAAAAAAAAATTACAAAGAACTAATCAGATACTGGACTGTTATTTTGTAAGTAATTTAAAAAAAAATTTAGCAAGCTAATTAGAGTACATATTTATTTTTTTTCATAAATTTCAAACTAGAATCCAAATGTAAACAAGAAGAAAGATTTTCCAAGCAAAGTCAATAAAGCACTTGATGAAGAGGTTGAGAGTGAATCTGATGTGGACAGGTGAATTACAAAAAAAGATTTTCATCATTAGTCTTTATACATTTAGTTATTTTAACATTTTTGTTGGTAAATACTGTTTCTAGAGTAAATAAAAGAAACCTTCTTTTCAGCAGCAATGAGTTCACTGAGTCCAGAGACAAGTTGTATAGTTCTGAAGATGAGGAAGAAACTGCACAGCAAAAGAAATTACGTTTAGCTAAAGAATATTTATCTAAATTGGAAGAGGAGGGTATACATTTTTTTGGCTTTTGCAAAAATTCTATTAGTTTATAACAGTTTTTCCAAAGAGTGTGGGTTTTTTAAAATACAAATAGTTCATAATATTAGAAACATATTTAAAATTGTGTCCTTTCTCCAAAAGACACCAAAGTTTTAGAAGTGTTTTTTGCTCTAACACTTAATGATTTGTTTCTGTGTGGAAAAACATTTAGAAAAGATCTCATGACTTTGTTTAAACGAACCTTAATGTGCAACATAGAAACTAAAGAATGGTTTTTAAATTGAAACAATGCAATAAATTTACCCAGATAAAATTTTCCTGATTAGCAAAAGGCTATATCTCATCCACTTAATTTTTTTTTTCATTAATTGTGCCTCAAGCACCAGACATGGAAATTGATGAAAATAGAATTGAAATATAAATTAATGTTTTTAAGAGAGATTCTTTGTTAGAAAATTTGATTTTGTGAGAAAATGTGTTCCTGTTAGATACTTTGTTATTGTAAGATACAAATACAGACACTAGTTTTGTATGTTTACAGAGGCACAAAAAAAAGAGGAGGCTGATGTATTAAGAGATGCTGTTGCAAGTCGACTTCAACATGATATTGTAAGCACATTTCTCCTCTTAAATGTATTCTTTTTTTTTTGTTTTTGTTTTTTGTTCATTTATGAATTTTATTCATATTTGCTTTCAATAATTTTAAAGGTAAATTTTTTCCTTCTATATGTTCAACTTTTAGTCTGAGCAAGCGGGCAAACTCACAAAAAAAGTAGCTGATTTGGTAAGTAGATAGTAGATATATATAGATAGCAGTTTACTGATTTGGTAAGTAGATAGTAGATATTTATAGATAGCAGTTAACATTTAAAGAAACATTTTAGTTGTTGTTCCTCTTTTTAGTTCCATAAACCATTTGTGATAGACTTTCCAGTGTTCCGTGGAGTCTTTCTAAAAGAATATGTTGATACAGAATGTATTTCCCTTTTTCTTGATTTTAACTTCCTGAAAACAATCTACTGTTTTCTTCTTCATTGTATTTACCAACAGCTTAACTCTTTAAGTGCGTAGTGTTTTGATAGAAAAATTGGAGTTTTCTGGAACGAACAAAAATGTGTTGTTTGGCGGGGGGGTAGAGTTACTAAAACTAAACTAACTTTCTTATTTTATTATATAATCTAACATATTTGATTTTATTTTAAAGAAAAATGAAATGGCTACAAAAAATGTTATAAATAGAATAAATTATTAATGAAAAAAATATTTAAAAATTACAATTCATAAAAAAAAATTGATTTATTAAAAGATTTCACCTTTTAATTATACATTTAATACATAAATAATTAAAAATCACAAAACTAAACACATTTTTTCCCTTCAAATTTCATAAACGATGAACTAATGCAATAATAAATAGTATTATTTACAATATTTTGGGCTCTGTGAAATAAACTAAGAAACAGGAACACAATGTTGACTTTTAAAATAAAATATGTTTGTCCTGTATCCAATTTACAGTTAAAACAAAGAACAATCTGGAAAATAAAAAAAAAAGAGAGAAATGAAAAGTGTAACATTATAAACATTAATATAATAATTAAATATTTGATAGCAAGTTACTCACTGAGAGTAAGACCACACTGTTTATTTATAGTTGATGTAGGAAAATAGTTTACTAGAATTATTTTTGGATTTTGATAAAGTGTGTTTGATGGGGTAATATGTAATACTTTTCTTTTTCTAAGCTATTCTTTTGAATGAGCACTATTGATCAGTTATGAATGCAAAAGACTATTGGACAAATAAATAATAAAAAATAATATTAACACTTATTTAGGACATTATGTTTTTCTTAGACTTGTGTGTTATTTTATTACAATTGTCTTTTTTTTTTTAAGTGTATATGTCCTAAAGTTGAAGATCTGCGTATATTCAGAGGTCACAAGCTTCCATTAACTGCTCTAGTTATCTCCCCTGATGACAAATATGTTTTTACAGCCAGCAAAGATTGTAATATTTGTAAATGTAAGTAGTCTGTAAGAGGAAACATTACCATTGTATTTTGTAGATATTTCTTAGGGCTTCTTTCAAGTATGAATGGAAAATACTTTCCAAAAAAACAAAAAACAAATCCAAAATGTATAAAGCCATGAAGTAAAAGAAAACCAGATTCACTTGCTTTATAAGTTTATAATAATAATGTTTATTGTTTAGAATAGCAACTGATTTTTGTTTTTCCTCTCCTTGAAACCCACAGTTTCCTTAGTTTCCTCACCAGGTGTAGCCTGATTAAAACAATGTATAACTTTGTGCTCTGTAGGGAATCTAGAAACAGGCTTGAAAGAAAAAACAATCAAAGGTGGAAGAAAGGGCACAGAAGATGAGCATATTGGACACACTGACCACATCTTGTGTTTAGCTATTTCCTCTGATGGAAAGTTTTTGGTAAAATTGTGTTTTTCATTTGTCACATAATTTTGAAATTATTGTTATGGAATTGTTTTATTATGTTAATGATTTATATTTTATCTGTGCGTGTTTCATTAGGCTGCAGGGGATATGAATAACATGATTAAATTGTGGAACCCACAAGACTGTAGTTTTATTCACAAGTTCAAAGGTCACAGAGGTCCTGTCACAGTGAGTTGCTGTACAGAATGTTTAAATAGAATGTTTGTAGACAGAAACAATGTTAAACATAAACAGACACAAAAAATTATGTTTTTTTTTCTATATATGGTTTATTATTATGTCTCTTGTAGGGTGTGTCCTTCAGAAAAGGCACTCATACTCTGTACAGCTGTTCCTCTGATAAGGTAGTTAAAGTCTGGAGTGTTGATGATCTAGCCTATGTAGAAACACTGTAAGACCATATTTCATTTCATCACTTTAGTTATAAATATTGATAGCTATGATTGTTTGTTACCTACATTTTTCTTTCTTTGCAATTATAAGATGCTGCGCCCCCTTCATGCTTCATTTAAAACGCTCTTATATTTTTCATTCATTGTCATTAGAAATTATAGAGAAAAGGTTATTACATTTTTTTGTAGCTTTACTCAATATTATTCATATATTTTTCATTCAGCATCAAAAGAAATCATGATGAATAAATTTTAAAAATTTGGTTTGAGCTGACCGAATTCAAAATTATTCTCTTCCTTTAGAAAGGAATTCATAACCTGCCTTAGTAATTAGCTTATCAAATTTAATTTAAGAAAGTATGCATGCAGGAATATTCAAGTACCCGTATTTTTTCAGATTTGGCCACAATTCACCAATCACTGGCATAGACAGTTTAGCCAGAGACAGGGCTATCACATCTGGAGGGAGAGATAAATCAGTGCATATTTGGAAAATTACTGAAGACTCCCAGCTATTGTTTCATGGTCATGAGTAAGTTATTGTTTCATAAACATTCCCATTTTCTTCCAGGAAGTATAATGCATAAAGCAGCTTGGTAATTCTGATGAGGAATAGCCTTGCAATACCCTACCAATACAACACCAAAAAAATGAGCTTTAAAATCTCTGTTATTGAGAAGAGCTAGTTTGTCCATATCTTAAATAACTTGTGTAATGGGTGAGAAGGGTCCATTTGGATTTTAGAAATAGTAGAGAGTTATCATTCTTGAAACCATATTATTTAAAGTTAGACCTAAATATTTATATTCTTATACTCTGCCAGTACATTAAATACAATTTTTAAGTTCTTATAACCTCCTCAATTTAAATTTTAAAAGTTTAAGAGCTGTAGCATTTTTAATATCATTTTTTTAAATGTATCTACTGATACAAGGTTCTTTCTTTCTTTATATATATATTGTTACGATCTCTTCTCTACTATCCAGGCTCTCTTCCTACTGCACCACACAACACAACGAACTTAAAGAACCTCACAACTCAGGGCTCCAAAGTATCAGTCGGTTTAATTTCAAATACATTGCAATTGGCAACAACATTAACACTGTCTTTACAAAAACCTAGTCTTGCTCCGCCTGACTTCACACACCGTGCTGGTTCTCGCCTCGTACTGGTGACATAGCGAGGTAACGTGAAGTCCAGTCTTTCTAACACACTCGCTCTTATATAGAGTCTCTACTGGCCTTCTAGAATGGGATGGAACGTTCTTGGCCACTCGAAATGATCACAATCGTCATTACTTGCGTGCGTAATATTTACACACAGGTCGTTGCCGAACTGGCGTGTACTGTCACTGGTCACTGCGCTGGACTGTGGCGATTTGAGTAGGCTTAAAACACACAGCACTACCCCCATGTGTGTCACCACCAGGTATACAACAATATTTATATATATAGTTTTAAAACTCATATGTGCTAACATTTGTATTTTGTATTTTTTTTTACCTAGTGGCTCCATAGAATGTGTTGCATTGATCAGTGAAAGTAATTTTGTTACTGGTGCAGATGACAAGTGAGTGTACACAATTTTGTATTTTTAAGCAGTGCAATTTATATTCATACTAGTGTAGTTGTAGTGAATTGATGTTTGATTTTTTGTTTATATTACATGCTGAAACATGTCACAGGTCAAAACTTGATGTGTGTTTGCTTGTTTCTTTAGCTCTGTAAGTTTGTGGAGTGTTTTAAAGAAAAAACCACTAACAACAGTGAAGAATGCTCACGGGGAGAGAAATGGTCTAGGAGATGAACATTGGATAGCCTCAGTAGCTGCTCTACAACATACGGATTTAGTGGCCTCAGGTAAATTAGCTTTGTAATGTCCCCTTAAAGGGAAACAATGATGGTTTTCAAATTTGAGTTATTGACATATTTAAATTCTGCGTAAAAAGTTGTAATAGTAAACATTTTACCATTTTGTATTTAAATGCTTAGAAACATTTATATTTAATAAATTAGTCAGTAAATTCTTGACATCTAAAAAAATAGGGTTCTTTGAGATTCTGTTTTTAGCTCAGTCAAACGTCACTTCCCTCAACAATACTGAAAGAGAAACTACATTTAACCAATTGTATCGCTTCATTCTTACAGTAGGTTAGGCTTAGTGACGGCCTAGTCCAGAGCTATGGTACAGTTATATATAGAGAGAGATCTAAAAGCATTAAGATAACCAGCTCGAGAAAAAAGTAACATTTTCATCTAAGCCCTTCCCTGTCCTAAAATAAATAGATCGTTTGTCTGACTGATTCTAACAAACTGGTCAGTGTAAGGCTAGTCTAGACTACATGTAGTCGGTCATGACAAGACAATTAAGCGATAGTGTTTGTGTGTGTGTTGAGTGGTCAGGCAAGAAAATACACGCTGCCGTGGTTAGTCATGCATGTAAATCTACTTTCAACCTGCATTTTTTTTCTTTACTTACAAGATCTAGATCCAACTGCATAGACGAAGATATATTTCTTTTACAAGAATGTAAACTTTACTGTATGGTCCTCCCGTTATACAATAAGTCAATAGATTAAATTAATAGGTTAGTGTGACGTCACATAGAAACCCGGTGAATATCTGATCGTTTTGGACGCCAGAAAAACATCAATTACTAAGTTATTAATGCAAATTTAAAAAGAAGAATAATACATTGTCTTAAAATCAAAACACATACTGTATAAAAAATAGTCAAAACCATCTAAGTTTCCCTTTAATGGATAAACCATTTAACCTGGTTGCACAGGAAGGGGTGTTAGGTGTGACATCTTCATATTAGAAATAGGTGTAACTGTTACTTTTGGTTGTCCCAAAAGCCCAAATGTTTTTTTTTTTTTTTTTAAAATTAGGTCTGCAAATACAATTTAAAAAAAAAAAAGTGAAAAGGATCTATCATGAGCAGGCTTTGGTATTCTATACTTCACTTGATAGTATACATGTGATTCTTCTGGCTAAATCTGTTTAGGATAACCAGGATTTAATGTAGCTTGAAAAAGATCCTACAAAATCTTATCTATCAATGAACATTTTTTTGGTTAATTTATGTTGTTTTTTTTTGTGATGCTTTTTTGCAAACCAGAAAAATTCTACAAATAAAACTGCCCTAATCCTAAAACTACATTCATTAAGTTTTGGACTATCCAATTAATTTCTCATAACTATGGAGCTGTGTTGCTGATAACAATCTTATTCTCAATTATTCCTAGGTTCTAAAGATGGTAATGTTCGTCTTTGGAAATGTGGAGCTGAATATAGGACATTATCACCTTTATTTAATGTACCAGTGGTAAGTTATGCATTATGTTATTGTAACAACTTTATTTTACACTTCAGTGACATGTTAGACATTTCTCCAATACTCAAATCAAATACTAACTATGCTTTTTCTTTTTCCCCAGAAAGGTTTTGTGAACTGTTTGAAATTTTCCAACAAAGGAGATTTTTTGGTAGCAGCAGTTGGACAAGAGCATCGGATGGGCAGATGGTGGCACCTTAAAGATGCCAAAAATGGATGGGTTGTAATACCCTTGAAAAGTAATTCAATTTAAACTTGCACATTGTCAACTATGTTTATGTACAGAATAATACAAATATTGAGTCATTAAATTTCATTGTTTTAATTCACTTTTTTTATGCGTTAGTTCATGGTTTAAAAACTAGCAATTTAATATTATATTAAAATGTATAAATTACTCTTCCTTATTGAAATGAAACTTTTAAGGAAGATGACAATTTCCTCACCTGTAATTGTTCAAATGCTTGAATGGCTATGGTTTGACTCAGATCATCAGATCAGGGGTCAACAACCTTTAAACTGGTGGGCCACAAAATTAATAGAAGCATCATTTGGGCTGCAAGACACTTTGCTACAATATCTGAAACAATGACACACATTTTTTACTATTAAATTCTATAGTTAGTATACTCAGTACATAAGTAGGAAAGTATAAGTGTACCTTTTAATATTTCAAAAGTTTTAGTATTTACAGCGAACATTTCTGTTCATTATAAACAATAATAAATATGTGCAATTAGAAATATTTTTACCAGTACCAATTGTTTTTGTTTAGTGCAATTTTAAGCTTTTAGCTTTCTCAATGCACTATGATCCTATCACTTGTCTCAATGCACTATGATCCTATCACTTGTCTCAATGCTCTATGATCCTATCACTTGTCTCAATGCACTATGATCCTATCACTTGTCTCAATGCACTATGATCCTATCACTTGTCTCAATGCACTATGATCCTATCACTTGTCTCAATGCTCTATGATCCTATCACTTGTCTCAATGCACTATGATCCTATCACTTGTCTCAATGCACTATGATCCTATCACTTGTCTGAACCAGTTGGAAAAGGAAAAGTAAAGAAGGGGTATGTGGGTGAATGTTACAGTGAAAGCTTTTTTAAATAGATAAAAAAAAACTTGTTCATTAAGGTCTCAAGCTTCCACAAGGAGACTAATTCACCTTATACCACCACATGTCAAATACAATTTTTTTCCCTTGTCCCGTACCAAACAAAATAATTACCAGTAGAGGACATGTCCTCTAACAATGAATTACGCATACCAAGAGGAATATGAGGAAACTGCAAACAGTTATGTCCTTGTATCAATTTGGTGCCATACTTTCATGGAGGACCTCAGAGTGGACACCAGGTGGGAAGAGGATTCAGACATTGCCAGTGACATCTTTGAGGAGACAGGTCAAATAAGTCTAAAATAGTTAATGAACTAATTGATCTTTTTTTTTTAAATTGATTTTTTGTTTTATTTATTGTCAGGTGCAAGAAATAATTTTGCTAAAATTTTCTTGATCTGAGATTGGGTGTGAAAGAAATAAGGTGTACAAACTGTTTACCAGACAGATTGAGTAAAAATTATCTACAAATTCTGTATAAAAATAAAATGACAGCTTTCATAATTTTTTTGTGTAGGAAGCCACATTCTCTTGGCCTGTATGGGGCAAATACATCTCAGGTTTATTTTCCAAGGATTTTGCAAGAGAGTATTTGAGTCTCATTCACTTGAGAGTTTGATGATAAACATTTTTTTAACGCAATTCACAAATAGATAATAATGTTAATAAGTGTAATTTCTGCTGGTTTATTTTATTTGCAAAGTTGTAATGTCAGCTAGAAAACCAAATGTTGCAATTGTCAGTTGTTGATGCACATGCTCATCAGTAAACACAACAACTTATTCTTGCGCAAGTTCAATTTGTTCACTATGAATTGTAAGCTGATTCATAATAATTTAGCGTCATAAGCAATGATAAGCATGAAAAAATTAGCTGAGAATTCATTTTGCAGTATTTGTATAGCCTAATACAGTGTTTCCCAAACTTTTTTCTTAATGGAACACTTTATACATTCTGATTATTTAGCGGAACACTTTTGCTTTTTTTTTTTAAGAGATGTTAATTCACATGGTGGTCAACTCGTTAATTATTCCAGTAGTTTGTGAAACACCTATTCAGGCCTTACGAAACACTAGGGTTTTGTGGTACATAGTTTGGGAAACACTGGCCTAATAAAATGTAAGCACTGACCACACTACCCTCAAATGAGTCAGTATCTTAGTAACAATTTATTACCACAAGCTTCAAAGACTTCACTGAGGCATTTTTGCAGTAGTTTTTTCTTGCCCTGCAATTTGACATTAATGCCAACTCCAATAGCCTAGGACCATATGAGGGTTCATTTATGAGAATCTGTATCTCTGAGTAAAAAAGTAAGAACTTTCCTTACGTAAACCACCAAACTTCATTGTGGTTAGGAAATTTACTTTTAAGGTTGAATGATGATGCAGTGTAATACTATAGGTGAGCTAGAATTAATAGTGACGAATTGGCTTTGACACAAGTCCATTTTGGGTGGTTGCACAGATTGTAAGCCCCATCAACTGTGTGCTAATATCCAAAGTATCCCAATGCCAAACTTAGATAAACATCTTCAAACAGAGACAGCTAGTTCATAGGTTTCAAAACAATTAGTTATGCCTTGTAAAATATAAGCAGATGTACATTGTCAGAAATTCATCCCCTAAAAAAATTATCAATTTAAAACTCATTACAACTTGTACACTTCTTGAATTTAGATCTTTTTGTTTTAAAATGATGTGCAGCTAGTTTGTCATTCATAACACTTGGATTAGCTTGAACATTAAACAGATAATATGTTTTCTAAAACCGGTAGAACTGTCTAATAAGTAATTGTAGTAATTATTGTATTAATTATTAATTTCCATCTTGTTTTTAAATTTGTAAAAAGTAGTGTGATATTTTTTGTGTTTGTGGAATAGTCACTGGGCCCCGTGGAAACATTTGGCAAACCACATGTGACACGTGGCATGCTTGTTGCCAAACCTTGCTGTAGATTTTTGTTTTGTTATGGCACAAACTGAAGATCATGTACACATCTGTAAATTATCAAACTTAATAGACAGTGAACACAAAATTGTGAAGAGCAATGGAGAAAAATTGGAAAACTTTTTCATATATTTCCTAGATAAATATTTATTGATTAAAAATTTATAATTAAAAGTTTAATGTACAATATATATATATATATATATACAAAATGAATAGAAATGTGGGAACAGCTAAATGACTAGATTTGTCAACTTAAATTGTTGAATAAAGATTTGGAACAAGTTCTTGAATGACCATGAGCTTTCATGCCCTGTTCTTTGGTTTCACAATTGCTTGTGTAGTTTCTCGGTGTGGAAGACCAAAACTGCAGAAGGCTTTGAGGTGATTCATTTGATATGGACAGCTTGCCTACTTTGCTGAAATAAGATATGAGCTTAAATAATTTAGCTAGCTAAATTTTTAGGACCTAACATAACCACTAGATAGAGTAGAGTGTAGAAACAACACAAGTCTTAGGACTGCTGCCAAAAGTAGGTTATATATATACTCCAGCAAAACAATGTGTTTAGTCTTTAGGCTTTTTCAACTTGTATCCCTAACAGTCAACCATACTTAGGTTTTCTTACTTAAATGAAATGTTAGTACATCATTTTACTTTAGACAAAGTATCATCATGTAAAGTTACATCATACTAAGATTGGCAAACGATGTTTGAACGAGCCTGTAAGATAAAACAAGCACATTTTTTTTTTGTTATCAGAAAAAAAACTTCTGTGCAGGCCGTTAGACGGCTGCATTTGGTGGGATCAATAACCTAAGAGTTGTTCTAGGCACTTTGTTAAGGCTTGCAGGTTTTGCTTTTTTGTAGCGTTATTTACTATGTACTACTATGTGCACCAATGATCATAACATAGATTTTCTGATTAAATGTTCATGTATTTTGTGTAAAAAAAAAAAAAAAAAAAAAGGTACTACACCTAAAGTTGTTTATGCTCTAGAACTTCTTGACAGGGTCATATAAAATATATGCATTATGTCATGAGAAAAAGTAAAAGTATTACTAAAGTAAATCAAAGCATTTTATTACAAATTAACTTACTTTTCTAGTTGATCAAGATGATGACCTGCATGGGAGATAATTATGTTTATCTTATTTTATCTTTTTAATAAATCTGCAATGTCTAATTCAAAATTAAAATATTATCCCACTACATTTAGTCTAAGTATACTGGTACATGACTAGAGATGTCATCTACTGACTAGAGATTTGGAGCATAACTTACTGCTTTGTCTGTTCACTTTGATGCCTATTCTCTTGACATTTTGAATTAAGGCAAAGACTTGTTGGTCACTGAGTGTAGACACTGGAATACCTTCAATCTATACAACAGAGGTAGTCGACACTTGGGTAAAACACTATTTACAAAAATACAAATCTTTATTGTTATAATATAACCAATGTAGTGAAATCCATCAATTGAACTTGTAATGAAATCCCCATTTAATTAAACTTGTAATGAAATCCCCATTTAATTAAATGTATTGAAATTAGTGTTGAAACATTTTTGGTACTGGTATTATAGAAACTAGAACTTAACTCACTGACCTAAACATTACTTGAATTATGTGTTAATCTTTGTTCTCTTTGAAAAAAAAAAAGGTCTATATGTCAATGGGAATAGGATATTTGTATGTGTCATGCTGTAGTGTTTCAGTAAACCTGACATCTTGTAAGTATCCATACACTTAGAGTAAAAAATGTCCAACTCCAATACTGACCTGAACTAGACAATCATCAATGTGTAGACCTGCCCTGCTTGCTGGGGAGTCTTGATCTAATGTCACTATCTTTAAGTTACCTTTAGTATCTCTGGAAGGAATATAGTTTCAGCTGAATGTCTCTCTTACTGAATTTCTAACTGAACTCTGAAATATTACCTTTAGATTTGAAAAAATCTGGGCTGTAAATATTTTTTTATCTTTACACTTAAAGAGACAATGCTTAGTGTTAATTGTAACAATCATAATGGTGGCTGTATCTCTTTTTTGATGACTAGCCTTATTTGAAAAAGTGATTTAATCTGCCAGCATTTTATTTCAAAGCTAGATTTTTTTTATGGCAAGGAAAAATAAAATCCTATAGCCCTTAATGTCTGTTGAGATAAATTGTCCCTTTGCAGGACTATGTGTCTGAAAACATCAGTCCCAAAGACACAGATGTAGTGACAAATATTCAAAGAAACAAAGTCTATAGAGACTACACCAGGACACTGGTTCCAAAAACCTAGAAGAAAAACTCTATGGAGAGCTTCCTGATCTGCAAACCCCTGTGCTGGACATCTCAGATATTGTTCTAGTTAACTGTAAACCCTCTGACAAAAAAATCAGAAATAAATCAATCTGTACTTGGGGCCTACCTGGTGACACCACATCCAAGTTTGCCATTCTTTGATGGGTAAATAAATAGATCAAGCTCTTGATGTTGGCCTACTGGTCGTCTTAGACTTAATTCTAAGAACACACAAAATGAAGAAAAAAATCTTAATTGAACCCAAAGAAGAAAAACATAATTCAGCATCCTGATAGATCTATAAGATTTTTGTAAAGTGACATCAACTGTAAATCTGTAATCAAATAATTTGGTTACGTTTGGAATTCAAGTAAAGAAAATTGGTTTCTAATGGCAATGATTCAAGATGACTGCCCATCTAAATGGTAGACACTAATGACTGTCTCTATGCTGGTCCAAAGTTTGAATCTTGCCTGCTGACATTCTTTACCATTCAGTAAGGATATATACTTTTTTTTTGAACTAAGACTTGCAGATGGTACATTTCAAAAGGAAAGTATGAAGTACACTGATAAAAGTTTGAATTTCAGACTTTATGAACTCTTAGTGCTGAAGAGTGTTATTGTTTAAATTTAAGCTTACAGTATTATATACCGATTGAATTGTAGATTGTACCGGTATCAGTGTTTCACTAGAAGGGAACCTTGTCAAAAAACAAACAAACTTACCACTACGTGCTTGTTTATGTATAGAGTTGTCCTGGTGCTCCACCAACATAAGGACATTCCATGCAGACTGGATGACCATCACTGCTTCAGCGTGAGTGATGTTTCTGAAGTCATAGCCATTGACGTTTAGGATCTTGTCCCCAATACGTAAGCCCTGGAGAAATACAACTTCAGTTGAGCGAAATAATAATTAAACACTGTTTGGTGATAATAGAACTTTAGCTGAATGAGATAAACTGTTGAAATGGAAATGAAGTTTAACATCTCGATCTATTACATTGCCTAAGTGTAAATAGTGTAATACCCGAGACTGGCCCTGTTCTCCTGGTACAGATACAACAACAGGGGAGTTAAACTCTTGACCTCCCTGGATACCCACACCAAGATGACCTTCACTGTGTCTTCTGAGAAAAACGATCGCCTTACGACCATCAAATCTGAAACAGTTTTAAAAAAATGTCAACATCTACATCATTGTACGTTCTCTAGAAACATTATTTGTGACATTTTGTTATTTTTCTTATACCTTCCGCATTTGTTTGTGACATAGCGGCCTTAAAGAATCTGACAAAATAAACTCTGATGGTCCATAATGTAGGCCAACGCTACGGAACCCTGATGACAGGTCATATGCGAGACTGACAATATGCCTACAATTGAAAACTCTGGCCTGTAGGGAAGGATAATGCCATCAAAATGTGAGCCTTCATTCAAAAGACAAGTAGAGAAATGGTTGGAGTGTAGGAACAAATCTCAAGAAGCCCATGGAGATTGGGATGATATGCATCGCCCTGACTTAATCTTCCCGTGGTGAAGGCAACCCAGTCCTGAACAAGCTATTCTAGTCCAGAGCAAGACGGGCAATCATCCATGTCGAGGATTCAGTGGCTCGTATTCTTTTGGCTCTCCCAGACACGCCGAATTTTGTTTGGACACGTCTCTGGGAAGCCACATGCTTTTAACTTGTACGGAGACATGTTCAGGGCTTTGGGAGGGAGTATTTAAGCTTCTCTAGACCTCACTAAGTTTTGTAATGATAATTAAAATATTCTCTTTTGTCTGTGGCTTACTTTCGCCTGGTACTGCGCCTGTTATTTACACTTCAAAGAACAACATACATGATTAGAGACGAGTCGGTCATTCTGACACTTTATAAAAAACAACAAGTAAGTAATATTAATGTCAGTTTCAAATTGGATAGTTGAACTCCAAAGAAATGTTCAGAAATACTTAACAACTGAATAGCAACTGTTTGCTTCGATGTTGAAGATATGTTTTAGTAGTCTTAATTTGTAAAGATTGACGTCGGTAGCAAGTAACATGAAACAATTATCAAAAGTAGACTGTAACTAAGCTGCGTTAAATCATAGGCTCCTTTAATCTTTGTGATCATCAAGCATAGCAATCCTTAACACTTTGATAGATCAAGATGTTCAGAAGAAGTTTTTTGACTTGTTGAACTGTGCCATGTTAAGCAATGCTTCATTTATGTGACGCATTTTCTTTTGTTTTAAATTACCTTTCATTTGAAACATTATTTAGGGGCGTGATGGGATTCTACGTTTTGCTTATCAGGGTTACCTATCAGGGTTACCTATCAGACTTATCAGGGTTACCTATCAGACTTATCAGGGTTACCTATCAGGGTTATCTATCAGACTTATCAGGGTTACCTATCAGGGTTACTTATCAGGGTTACCTATCAGACTTATCAGGGTTACCTATCAGACTTATCAGGGTTACCTATCAGGGTTACCTATCAGGGTTACCTATCAGACTTATCAGGGTTACCTATCAGACTTATCAGGGTTACCTATCAGGGTTACCTATCAGACCTATCAGGGTTACCTATCAGACTTATCAGGGTTTACCTATCAGGGTTACCTATCAGACTTATCAGGGTTACCTATCAGGGTTACCTATCAGACTTATCAGGGTTACCTATCAGACTTATCAGGGTTACCTATCAGGGTTACCTATCAGACTTAGTTCTCACCTGATGCCTTGGTCTGTTGATGAAGTTAATACACTTGGAAGAGATCGGGTCATTTCATAACGGTGACGGCGAGAGGTCGTGTAGACCAGATGGTTGAAATCTTTCTGTTCCAATGAAGTCAAACATTTCAAGTTCACTTTTTAGTCAGAAACAAATATGTTATAACGATATAACACTCCATAACTAGAGAATAACTAGAGAATAGTGAAGGCCAAGTAAAATAGTCATTCATTGATAATGAACAATGTGGGCACAATAAATACAAGTATATCAAGTTAATTCGTTACTATTTTCAAACAAGGAGGGTGGGAAAAGTTCATGTTTATAACCTATGGAAGTAGAATACTTCAATACTGTTTAACACTTTATAATGGTAAACCAAGGGGCAACAACTACCACGCCTCTTTCTCTTACTACACAGAGTGATTAAGAATTGTGTTCCGTCACATCAGCTAATCGTCTATCTCTTATCGTATGTTCAATAGACTCAATATTACCGTGTATTCTCGAATATAAGCCATACCCCAATTAAGTCGCATTTGATTTAGGGATACAATGCATCCAATTTTTATTTTTAATAACATTATCTTCATTAAACATCGTGTTAAAAAAAACCAACGCGGCTGTGTTGCACAAATCAATGTATGTGTTTATGTAGGCCGTAGTCTATGAGCCATAAATTTAGGACTTTCAAAAAAAAAAAAGTGCAGCTTTTTTTAAAATCATAAAATACATTAAATTACAGTTTGACTTTTCTGTAGTTGACACCTACACGAGCCTTTAACATATTTATGTCATCAGAACTCTGGACTAGCAAGGCTTGACCACTGCTTGGTCCCAATGTCCAGTTTGCATCGAGAAGTTGTTGAAGACTCATTTTCTTGAGCTCAGATTTCTAATCTGAAAAATTAAAGTGAAGAAATGTGAAATCTACGAAGTGTGTAGTGTGGGTGTAATAGTGTGTGTGTGTGCCTGGTGTGCAATGAGCACGTAATGTGTGTGTATAACCCGCAGTTCTTTCCATTCCCATGATCCTTATTTTCCTCACACATTTGTTTGAAAAACAAAACAAGCCTGTTTGTGAACAGATATTTATTTTACGAACGCGTCTTCCCAAGATAGACAAAGACCATTCAGCAAGAACTGAATAAAGTGAATAGCAAATGAATGCAGTGAATGCAAGTGAATGCACATTTCAATATTTCTAAGCCATAGCTATATCAATCATCTAGCATGCGATATTTGTGAGTTTAGTCAAAATTAATAATGACTGAGCTACAAATGCAAGTCCTTCTCGAGAAGTGATATCTCAGAAATGAAGTCAATTTAAGTGCACTATTATTGTAATGAAGTCAATTTAAGTGTACTATTTTTGTAATGAAGTCTATTTAAGTGCACTATTTTGTAATGAAGTCTATTTAAGTGCACTATTTTTGTAATGAAGTCTATTTAAGTGCACTATTTTTGTAATGAAGTCAATTTAAGTGCACTATTTTTGTAATGAAGTCTATTTAAGTGCACTATTTTTGTAATGAAGTCAATTTAAGTGCACTATTTTTGTAATGAAGTCTATTTAAGTGCACTATTTTTGTAATGAAGTCAATTTAAGTGCACTATTTTTGTAATGAAGTCAATTTAAGTGCACTATTATTGTAATGAAGTCTATTTAAGTGCACTATTTTTGTCGTTCAAAATAGAAGCGTACTATGTTACGAGGTGGTGTTTAATTATTGCTTCACTAAGTTACGCCATAAGTTCAAAATAGAAGCGTACTATGTTACGAGGTGGTGTTAAATTATTGCTTCACTAAGTTACGCCATAAGTTCAAAATAGAAGCGTACTATGTTACGAGGTGGTGTTTAATTATTGCTTCACTAAGTTACGCCATAAGTTCAAAATAGAAGCGTACTATGTTACGAGGTGGTGTTAAATTATTGCTTCACTAAGTTACGCCATAAGTTCAAAATAGAAGCGTACTATGTTACGAGGTGGTGTTAAATTATTGCTTCACTAAGTTACGCCATAAGTTCAAAATAGAAGCGAGTCAAGAGATTTCGTGATCAGTGAATCAGTGAATCAGTGGATGAGTGAATCATTGAATGAGTGGTATCTTCGCTTATACATAATAGATAATGTTGCGAGGTGTCGCAAAATTAGTGTTTCACAAAGTTACGTCCTAAGTAATGGAGTAGGTGTTTATAGATTGTTATATGTATAATGATGTCATTACATGAAACAACCAATGTGTAAGAGTCACCTGCATGACAAGATTCACTCTAAGAAAACATTCTTTCTAATGACGTGTGAGAGATTTCGTGTTGTCTTAGAATCCTAGAAAAGTTGAATATCATACTGAAACCAAAATTTAAAAGCTCCTTACATTGCTCGTGTGAAGCTATGAAGAACGACCGAGCCTCTATTACCTCTATATCAGTACATGTGAACAGAACCAAATGATAATCGTTAACATTTAGCGTCATATAATTTTAGGTCTAAATTTAAAAAAAAATTGAAAAAAAAAAAACAACAACAACAAATTTTCCTAGCTAATAGATTTATATTTGGGGGCACAGTGGCTGAGTGGTAAAGCGCTTGGCTTCCGAACATGGGGTCTTGTGTTCAAATCTCGGTGAAGACGGGGACTTTAAATTTCGGGATTTTTAGGGCGCCCCGAGTCTACCCAACTCTAATGGGTACCTGACTTAAATTGGGGAAAGTAAAAACTGTTGGTCGTTGTGCTAATCACATAACACCCTGCTCGTTAACCGTTGGCCAAAGAAACAGATGATATTTACATTATCTGCCCTTTAGACCGCACGGGGAACTTTTTATCTACTTTTAATAGATCTAGATTTCGTCTGTCAGAAAATTGTTCAGGAATCTTCGATTTATTTGTTTTCAAATGAAAAGTAGGCCTACAATGTGAGTCGAGTTTGATTTAAAATAATGAGATACAAGTAGAGCCTAGTGTGGCCCTATTGAGGCTATAAACGTGTAGTGAAGGCCCTACTCGTGGGGGTGTATATGAAGGTGTGTCTACGTATGGAGATGTGTTGTATATGTCTATTTGTAATGTATTCTTAAGTGCCACACATTAGATCACGTGGACCGCTGTAGGTCAACATTAAAAAAAAATATCAGAGCTCTTTAGATTTAAAACAAGACAACAAAAAAACAAAGAAAACAACAACAAACAAACAAACAAAAAAAAAAAAAACAACATGAAAACTAAGCTCATTTTTCTACATGCTAAAGCTTACCGGGAAACCATTTCGCTCACCATAGCAACAAACTTTGAACATCACTCTCCTGTCTGTGAAACTACATAACCAGTGTTGCTGGACGATCCATGTGTCTGCTTGTTTCAATAAACCCAGACTTGTACCGAGCAACCGGAGAGAGGATGCACAATAGAACACAGAAAGAGGGAAAACAAAAAAAAAAAAACTGGTACGCGTGCCTGGTCATCGATCTTCTTGAAATGTGATCGATATTTGAGAACACGTCATTTTCTTTTCTCTTCATTAGACAAAGAAAACACACGGGAGACTGTCTCGTGTCTTGACTTACTTTTGATTGGAATATACTTCATTATAGAACTCTTTCCAACAGAACATTGTATTAGTTGAGCTTATTTAGACTTTATAGAAACCCCGATAAATTTCGTTTCACTTCGTAGGTTGAGAACATCTGACTGTGAATAGCTTGTCTCACAAATCTTCTCTTCACTTTGACGTGGTCTAGAGGTATTAGGACTACCAGACACCTACTTCTTTAATGGATAACAGAACGAGGACAAAACCTCTCAAAGGAGGAAAGATAGAAGACAAAACCTCACAAAGGAGGAAAGATAGAAGACAAAACCTCTCAAAGGAGGAAAGATAGAAGACAAAACCTCACAAAGGAGGACAGAAAGAAGACAAAACCTCTCAAAGGAGGACAGAAAGAAGACAAAACCTCTCAAAGGAGGACAGAAAGAAGACAAAACCTCTCAAAGGAGGACAGAAAGAAGACAAAACCTCTCAAAGGAGGACAGAAAGAAGACAAAACCTCTCAAAGGAGGACAGAAAGAAGACAAAACCTCTCAAAGGAGGACAGAAAGAAGACAAAACCTCTCAAAGGAGGACAGAAAGAAGACAAAACCTCTCAAAGGAGGACAGAAAGAAGACAAAATCTCTCAAAGGAGGACAAAAAAGACAAACTTAAAAACCAGGTCTACATTTTAATTTATGCAAAATGTAAATAATGGCTCTACAACTGAATATATTAAGCGCAATCCCTCGTGTGGAACATCTTATCTTATCTTATTCTCATTATTCTCAGTGATTATAATAACTTCCACCGAGTCACTGGAGAATAGTTATGTTATCTATTGTGCGGCCACTGAATCAACAAGCACAAACGCATTGACCAAAAAAAAAGAAATTCACAAATCTTCGGAAGCTTTTCGTTTGAACAGCCTTGAATGAACATTGAATGAACAAACAGAACTGTTCATGAAGGAGTTTGTTAGAAACGTGCAGTCTGTTTGTCCTGCTGTATGTTCATACGGTCTTAGTTAAATAACTGTACATCATCAGGGCCGGCCTAAGGCATAGGGCCTCCGATTGGTTGGGACCTCGCACAGGTCTGAAAACATTTTTTTATGGACGAAATAAAAAAAAAACTTTTGTCCAAAGTGGCTGTTGTAGTAAATAAATGGCGTTTATTTTTTTCGCTGTTTATTTTTTTATTTTGACAAATCTTATATCAACTCACCCTGTCTGTCTGTTTGTCTGTCTGGTAAAATTGTGAACACGTTTTTTCTCCCACACCGATTCTCGGATCAAGTTGAAACTTCGCACACTTATTCATTGACATAGACAAGACATGAATCAATAAAAAAGAGCAACCAATTAGACAATTAATTACTGGTAATTATTTTGTTTAATTACATCAAGGGAAACGAATACTTCAATATTCACACATATGGCTACATTTGTTGGGCTTAGTCCCCTTCATTAATTGTTTAACGGAATTTCTCCCTCGAGCAATCTTCGATCAAGTTGGTACTTTAAATTGCACCTAACAAAACATGAATCAATAAACGAAAATGCTCAATTAGTCAATTAATTATTGGTAATGAAATATTTTGTTTGATATCAAATAAGGGCAATAGCTTGAACATTATTGGAAGATATAGTCTTAAGGACCGAGTTCTTCCCGCTGAGATAAGCTTTTTTTTTTTTTTTAAATGGATTTTTAAATTCACTACATTTATGGCCTTCAATTATCTAAGGCCGGCCTAACATTAATTTTTTTTGGTACGCATGACATTAAATCCTTTATGGGTGAGTTTGGAATTATAACAATAAGATCAAGAGTCCAATATTTTCTTTCTTGAGGCTAATGCGCTGCCTATCGACCTGACACGAACTTCTTTTGCAGGACATTTGTTAACACTAAGGGCTATATATTTCCGGTAATTAATCTGTATGTCCACCACTTTCTATTAGCAATACGATTCAATCGGATTTTTATTTATGAAGACTAGATCTACATGTTTTTTCTCAATTTATATTTTTGCTGGAACAGTAGATAAAATGACAAGACTAGAAAGATTCTAATAGGGTTTGTTGGACTAGTCCGTTTCGTTTCTTTGATTAAAAAGTATTGGGCCGGAAGTCGCTTTTTTCCCTATATATCTTTGCATTTTTCAGTTCTCTCTTTAAATTAAAGTGACATTATTATGCTATAATTTTAAGTGTGCCTGATAGAGAAAAAAAATTCTGCACAAAAATACGGGTAGTTGTGATCAAACCCGATAGAGGCTATAAAAAGAAAAGACCTGAAACTAGCGCGTAAAACTACACATTTACAGTACTTTATTTGATGAGTATTTTACCCAAGATCTGTGTTGTTTTTTTAGGACTAGCTTATTTCATGTACCCGGCATTTTCCGATACACAATTTCACACACAAAATAATTGTTGAAAAAAATTGTAGTGATTTTAAACTTTAAATGATTACTTAAAAAGGTGTTACTCTAATCAATTTTGAATATTATTTTGTTATGAATGTCACTGTTTATTTTGTGTCTGTTCTAGTTTCTTAAATTTTTCTTGAGTAAGGGGTCGTTTTTCTCCTAATGGGTATACCTGATTTCTCCAAGCAGCCTTTGTAAAATATTGGTCCTAAATAATGCTATGTTTATAAACGAAAAATCGCATGGCTGCATTATGATGAATGTACGTGTTAGTTCAATATATTTTATATTACTAGGTAACTATAAATAACCGCATAAATAGACGTAAGTTTTTTTTTCTTTCTGTTAGATAAAGTCATATGGCAAATTTTTGTTTATATCATAATTCTAAAAAGGAATAATAATAGAATTATACAGTAAAAATAATCACTAAGTTTTTCTTTTAATAGTTTTGAAAGTCTAACTGAGTTTGTGTTTTTGCAGATGTAGGCTACACATTTTAAGCTACACATCTCTTCTAATTGTTTAGAAATGAGTGTAAAAATGTAGGCTTCGATATTTTTAGCCTGAATTTAAGTAGTTACAAACTTCAAACAACTAATATATTGCCTCTTCCATAAAACTTTGTACTTACAAAATAAATTTATCCAATGCTCGAAATCCTGCTTGTATACTTAGGCCCTTTTTAAATCGATCCGGTATTAAGTAGCAATAACCCCGCAAAAAAAAAAAAAAAAAAAATGAAAGAAGATTGAGATATACATATATTTTTGTGACGGTACGCACCGGTACGGGGTACCGGCACCTTTTTTCAATGTCGGGAAAAATGGTTACTTTTCTTGTAATTCAACGTTAATTGTTAATTTATTATTAGTTGAAAGTTAGGCAATCTATCAATGAGTACCGGGGCCTCTTTTTTATTTTTACTAAAAAAAAAAGCACTTTATATACTTTCAGCCAACATGCCGTATTATTAAAAACAGCTCTATGTGAACTTCTCAATCATCTAGAGTCTTAGACAGTCATTATTTTAGACTAGATTTAAGTAGAGTCTAGACCTAGATTTAGTAGGCCTATTATTAAAAAAAAAAAATAATAGTCATTATAGACATCATTCGCAATTTTATTATTAGGTCTAGGCATTGAAAAGTAAATCTATTAATAAACTATAAGTCTAAGTACTAACTTATTAAATAAGTCATTGTAAGTAGAAGTATTATAATGAATATTGTATAGATCTAGATTGACTAGATTATAGATAGATCTATAGATAGATCTCTAGTTTAGTAGATTAAGTATAGAGTATAGTAAACGTATTACAGTATTATTAGATCTATGTGTTATGTCTATATCTAATAATTAAAAAAACTTTAGTCTTTATTAATATCTTGGCTTTTTTCTAATAAAAACTGATTATAGGCATAGCATAGGCTAGGGCTGGCGAACCTATGGCACGCGTGCCCAAGGTGGCACGCGAAACGATCTTGTGTGGCACGCGACGACGATGATATTAAGAAATTTGTTTTTTTTTGGAAAAATCACGGATATCTCAAATTACCATAATTAATAACGTTCAATTAATTCCGAGAACTGTAAATAATATGGAAGAAGCGCTAGTGGATCATATTCCATATAATTTGTTCATACGACTGTGTTTCATTTGGGGAGCATAGGGCATAATAATTTTTTTTCAAGACAGTTCTTGTATTTGAACGAGATCTTTTTAGCTTCCGCCATTTTGTTGATACTGAAAACGTGTCGGTCTTACATCGATTGCTAGCGTTACCATCAATAAATTTTTATCAGAATAATTACCATAACCTGTCATTCTCAAAAATTAAAAAAAAGAAAACTAAATGAAGAAGACCTTTTCAAGAGTGGTGGACTGAAAGATTTGGAATGATTCACAGAGAAAACAAGGCCTTATGTGCCATATATTTGGAAAGTGTTGTTTGTCGGACATCATCAGTAAAACGTCATTATGAGTCCAATCACAGCTGGCTTTTAGGCAAAAGCGAGGATGAGCAAAAAGAACATATATCGCGTGAGTTTAAAAAAAGCGATTTCACAATCCAGTTCTTTTGTAAGCTTTGTTAAAAAGTTCTTCTAACTTAGTGGCTGCAAGTTTTGAAGTTTCAAAAACTATAGCTAAGCATGGAAAACCTTTAAGTGACGGTGATTATAACAAGGAAGCAATGTTAGAATGTGCGTCTTATTTGTTTGAAGACTTTCAAAACAAGGATAAAGTCATTCAGAGAATAAAGGATTTGCCAATAAGCCGAAACACGGTTAAAGCGAGAGTTATGAAATTGCACGTTAATATTCAAGAACAAGTAAAGAAGAATATTAATGCATGTCAAGCCTATTCTATTTGCCTTGATGAAAGTACTGATGCGACATCGTCCGCTAGACTGGCCATCATTGCCAAATATAGCAAAGAAAATAAAATACACGAAGAACTAATAAAATTAGCAACTTTACCAACGACAACAACAGGTGCAGATATATGTCAAACTGTTGTGACTGAACTCAGAAATGCAGGTATAGATCTCAAAAAAAATAGTTTCTGTTACAACTGATGGTGCTCCAAGTATGACTGGAAAAGATGCAGGTTTCGTTACTTTGTTTACAGGACATGTTGGACACCCACTAATAACTTTTCACTGCATTGTTCACCAACAAGCCCTATGTTTAAAAAACGGCTTAAAGGAACTTGAAGACATTATGAAATGTGTAACAGAAACCGTAAACTTCATTACTGAATTAGAGAAAATTTGAACAGCTGCTAAATGAAGTTCAGTCCAGTTACTTTGGCTTATTAATGTACAACAACGTACGATGGCTAAGCCGAGGTCACGTTCTGGAACGGTTTGTGGAATGCCTTGATGAAATTCGAATCTTTATGGATGATAACAAACAAAATTGTTCAGAATTGACAAATATTGACTGGCTTATCAGACTAATGTTTTTTACCGATTTTTCATCCCATTTAAATGAACTTAATACGAAGTTGCAAGGTTTCGGAAAATCTGTCGATCAGGCATTTGACATCTTGACAGCATTTGAGAAAAAGTTGAAGATTTACAAACGTGACATAGAGAAGGAAGAATTAAAATATTTTAACAAACTGAAGAAATTTTATGATGATTTAAAAGTTCATGATACTACCGGCAAAGATTATCAGACAAGATTATTTTTAGAGATAATTGACACATCTGCTGAACAATTTTCAATGCGTTTTGAACAATTTCGAAAATTCGAGTACACCTCCAAATTTATAAAATATCCAAATAGAAACTCTGGATTTGACCATGTTTTCTTGGATGGGATTACACGACTTTGAAATGCAACTTGTTGAGTTTCAGTCCAGCGCAATTTGGAGATAGAAATTTATTAACTTACGAATACGACTTGAATTAATTGAACGTGAACGGTTAAATGGATTATTAGAACCTCAGATATTAGCAGAAACTGAGATTCTTCATGTTTGGAATGACCTGCCTAAAACTTTCAATTCTCTGATAAAAGTAGCAACATCCATTCTGTCAATTTTCTCGTCTACTTACTCATGCGAATCTTTATTTTCTACAATGAATTATATTAATCAGATGCCAGAAGTTGCTTGACCGATGAACTAAGTGCGGCGTGTGTAACTTTGAAGAATACACGGTATACACCAGATATCAAACTGTTATCGTCTACCACACAACAGCAGAAGTCGCACTGATTGACCTGCCCTAAGACTTCAAATCTGTAGGTCAGGATAATAAAATTGAATAAACAAGTAATGTTGTTACTAAGCTGTTTTTATGCATGCAGTTAACTTACTGACATGGCTGTAGCACTTCTTTTATATAGAGGCGTCACTAGTAGACCTACTGGGCACGCAACAATCTTCATTGTTTTTAAATTGAAATTAATTGGCACTCGGACTGAGAAAGGTTCGCCAGCCCTGGCATAGGCTATTATAGATAGAATCTATACTATTACTAGATCTATTCGATTTTTATATAGGCCTATAGATCTTGACTAGAATTAGATTATAGATCTAAATATACTAATGGAGAGGTGATATGAGGTGTTAGCTAATAGCGTTGCACAAGAAAGAAACCTGGGTTTTTCTAAACTCTAATACTTGGTATGTAATAGTAAAACAGCACCTACCTAAATAAATCGTAACTGGCAATCAAAAGCCTATATTTATTGTAGTATATATAGGTCTGTGGTTGTATTTTATATAGCCTTCGTAACTTCTATAGAGAAATGACTTTTGTAATTTCTTTTAATGAAAATTGGGCTATTCGCGTCTGACACATATATAATTTTTATGTTCAGCAACAAACCATAGAAGAAACGTCTGTACTTTATAAAGTAAGAATCAAAATAACTGAAAATCTTAATGAAATGGATTGGTGTCATTACTACTGCCAGAGGCCTCTTATCGAGTGCAGTTGATCACCTTTAAAAAAAAAAATTTAAAATGCAATGGTTCAGTGAGAAACTGTGGTTTTAGACAAAATTATGGTAATATTTATCGTAGAATGAAAGACAACTTTTTTTTTTTGCTTTAAAAGTAAATTGTATGTTTTTTTTATATCTAAAAAAAAATTTTTTTTGTTTGCTTGCCAGTTTCTCTAGAAAAAAATGCAACAAAACAATTTCTTACAGTTCAATGATCTTTTAAATTACCATGAGCGCTGAAAGTAATGACGTCATGTGTCAAGAAAACATGGCAGCATTGAGACTCGTTGACTGAGACATTTAGATCACGTGTAAATTACAGTGTTTAAAATACGCTTACACTAAAACAAACAACGCAACATGATTTCAATATAGATTTATACAAGAGTTCTAGCCTCATAGTGAATGCCACACTTTGACTTCTCGTAGGTAAAAACACACATTTTTGTTGATAAACTAGACTTGGTAGACAGATGAAATGGATACGTCACGTCAAAAGCGCAACATGTCCATGGTCTCTAAGGCACCCCAAGATTCTAAGATTTGTAAGTAAATTTAGAACAAGATTCCTAGATCTAAGGTTGAAGCATAGACTGTAGTACATGTAATAGACTATACATTTAGTAAGACTAGGGCCTATACTGGATTGCAGGTCACTCAGGTCACGTGAGGTACAGCGATAAAAAGAGAGAGAACTCTCCGAAACATTGTTTCTTTGAACAGAAGCCAATATGTTGAGAACAATTTAAAACGTTTATGAAGACGATTAGTTTGATGAAGGAACATACCACTATAGTGGCTCACATAGTAAAACAAAAAAGTCATGGTTACGTTATAATACAGTCATTGAACTATTGTGACATGCAAATGACATGAGCTATTAGGCCTGACTGACGTTTTGGTTTCATTGGTGTGTTGGTCGACAAGGGACACATTCATAGTCCACAAAACAACGTTACTAAATATACTTTTGTTCACTCCAAGTCAAAGAACATGTCAGAGAGCTAGGCCTATGTGTGTGTTGTATCAGATAGCTAGGCCTATGTGTGTGTTGTATCAGAGAGCTAGGCCTATGTGTGTGTGTTGTATCAGATAGCTAGGCCTATGTGTGTGTGTTGTATCAGAGAGCTAGGCCTATGTGTGTGTTGTATCAGAGAGCTAGGCCTATGTGTGTGTTGTATCAGAGAGCTAGGCCTATGTGTGTGTTGTATCAGAGAGCTAGGCCTATGTGTGTGTTGTATCAGAGAGCTAGGCCTATGTGTGTGTTGTATCAGAGAGCTAGGCCTATGTGTGTGTTGTATCAGAGAGCTAGGCCTATGTGTGTGTTGTATCAGAGAGCTAGGCCTATGTGTGTGTTGTATCAGAGAATTCTATTGAAAAAGTGACGACTTGCCCAGTGGTTGACAGGTCAACCAGTTCTTTCAGTTTTACTTTGAGTACCTGGGAATAGTGACTTGACCTTGCCTAATAGTAGCTACAGTGTGCAGTAGGTTCGCCCAAGTCACAGACCCAAGGAAACAATTGTAAACTTGAAAGCTAATTAGCTTCATTGCCTTAAACGTTCGTATCTTGTCTTGTAATTGACAGAATCTTGGCAGAAGATAATGACGTCCTACGTGTATCCATGAGTCAATCTAGTCGTGCAGGCAAATGGAGATTTACTCTCGTGTCATGTGTTTTCCTGGCTGATTCAGGCAACCCGTCCCACGCTTGAGTGTTTTATTAGGTTGTGTTTTTGTCTTTGTAAATTATGGTTTGTAGTCTTCTATATTTAAATATCTATAAATTTAGTGGTTTTACTAATGCTGCTATTCTAGTTAAATGTATTTATTGGTCACTAATTTCACGACTTGTTTCTGTTCTCGTTACTTTGTTTTCTTGAGGGATCCCAAACAGAGGTGTTACCTAGTCTTGTCAGTTATAAACGACAGCAAAGTGACAATAATTAGATCTAAAGCTAGAGATCTTGGTAGTGATACTAGTTGAGCTAGAACTAGAGATCTTAGTAGCGGCACTACTAGATCTAGAATTACAGTCATAGATCTTATTAGCGACACTACTAGATATAGAGATCTTGGTTTTATAGTCTTATTTATGCTGGTACCGTTCACTCACATTTTTTTTTGAATCATGCAAAAAAAAATTGCGACACTTACTTTATTTCTTCAAATGATTTCTGTTTACGACTTCAAATCTACATGATTTATAAATAAATATATGTAATGGTGTATACATTTATTGGCACCCTTTTAATAGTTATAATTAGTACTTTAATGTTTGAGTTTCCCTGCTAGTCAAAACATCTATATAGACAAATAGATTTTGCAGGGAATTATTTGAAATACAATTAAAAGTATTATTAAGAGAACTTGAAACTACAGACTAAATAAATGACAGACGTACCACTAACAAAAAAAAAAAAGAGACCTACCAGTGACTCAATAAATGATAGACTGTATTTTGGGTAAAGAGACGAATCAGTACTCTACTTTCAGGATGCAGTGACTGACCATGCAAGGCGATGAAACTAGTGCGGGCACTGACAGAAGACACCCAAGCGTCATCTACTGTCTAGCGATCTGTGCTACGGTCAGTGGCTTTCTGATGGGTTACGACACAGGTCAGTGGCTTTCTGATGGGTTACGACACAGGTCAGTGTGAGTAAACTTCACAGTACAAGAAGAGAACTAGATTGTGTTGCTGTTTGACTGTTATGTTGTGTGTTCAATTGTTGTAATGTCCTAGTGTTGTGTGTCCATGTTGAAACTATTAAGGTGTACACATTAGTTATGTTTCAAACAGTTTAACGCAATGATGACGTGTCGAAAGCGAACATTTATACATATTTCTCCCACCTTTTATTAGTCTAATCAGGGTTTAACAATAGAAGACCTGGTATATATTTCTTTCTATGCACAAATACCACCTGCGCTCGAGATCCCCGAAGTCTACCGCGGTATACATTGAACACAGGTCCTCTGATGTCCACATTTCATCTACTAAGACACTAGGCCTACACAATCCAAGACTTGCTCTTCTTTTTGCCTTGGTAGGAATATAGTCTACCTACCTACATAAACTCAATTCAGAGAACCAGTGCACAATTTAGAGCTCCAGTAAGAGCTCCAGTTAGAGAAGAGCTGGTATGGGTTTTATTCTGTCCGTCTCTTTCATGGTTAGATCTAAAAAACAACAACAACAAACGAATAGTGCTTTTGAGAGTTTGATTTCGTCATCGCCTCTAGGTTTGTATTGTGGCCCTTTTGGTGCAACGGCTGCCTCGGGCTGGATGGAAGATTTTAATACAAAACTTATATCAACATACTCTGTCTATCTGTCGGATAAAGGGTGTGTATACACCCAATCTCATATCAAGTTGGAATTCCGCACAGTTATTTCATCTACCTAACAAAACAAGAATAAAAAAAAAATTTAAAAAATTAATTATCTATCGATAATTAATTATTTTGTTTGCTATCGAACAAGGGAAAGAAATCGTACTTGACAGATGTGGTGGTAAGAATTGAATTAGTCCCCTTGAGGAGGCTTGAGCCATGAGTGAACAATTTTTTATGCATTTATAAAGCGATCACGGTAACCTTCACACATAAATACCCCTTTCTTACCCCTTTCTTTTCCCAGACCGGTGTTAGGATCGCAGCGCAGAGAGAAAGCTAAAATCATGAAATAGCGCTAAACAAAAACAATTGGTTCAAATATTTTTAATGGCACAAATTAGTCTACGTTAGATTCGTCTATTGTTAGTCTATAAAATTGAATCCCATGATTGCTCTAAACTAATTCATACAATTACACTTAATATAAACTTTGTTGTTTTTTTTATATGTTTTTTTATATTTTTCTTGTTTTTAGAATTGGATATGCAAACTTTTTCTCCCTTTATAATTTTTTATCTTGTACTATTTATATATTTATGAAGAGTAATATTAATGCAAAGTGACTATGTAACTATGTAATGGCTATATCACTATGTTTCAACTCCTCAGGAATCATCAATGGTGCTGTGATCCTGATTGACGAACAGTTCACATTGACGGACCTCTGGATTTCACTCATCGTATCCTCCACCATCTTTTCAGCTGCAATGTTTTCTTTCGTTTCTGGTGCGCTCGCGGATACAATAGGCCGTAAGGTCAGTGTGACATGATTTTATTGAATACATGCTCTCCCCCCCCCCCTTTTACCTGTGAAAGGAATTTTAAGATAAAGAGGATGATTTAATTAAAATACAATAAAAACTAATTTTAAAAAACCACGATTTCGCTACACTTCAATTGAATGATTGATCATTATGTTTTCAGAGTTGAAAAAAATGTTAGCTCTATTCTTTATTTTCTCTCAAATTCAACGCAGGATCTTCAACTAGTTTCCATAAGGAACTCGACCTCGATGTTTAGGTGATTCAAAGTTTCATGCCTTGAAAGTTTGTCACACAATTGAAGACAAATGTTAGCATTACTACAACAAGGTCGCTGGACGGACAGATGGACCTGAGTGACAGTAATCAACAAAGGACTACAACAAATCTTGACCATTTCTTACAAGGACCTGTCTAGAAACATTCTTCCCCCTAGTCGGAATACTTTTTTTTTCTTATAGACAAACTTTACACAACTGGTCAACGTATGGACCCGACATTTTATAGACAAACTTTACACGACTGGTCAACGTATGGACCCGACATTTTATAGACAAACTTTACACAACTGGTCAACGTATGGACCCGACATTTTATAGACAAACTTTACACAACTGGTCAACGTATGGACCCGACATTTTGTTTTTCAGCGAGATTTATGTCGTAATATTATTTTATTCTCAAAATTAGCTGACCTACTTAAACAGTTTACTGGACAGTGAGCAGATATTATGAAAGGGAAGTTGCAAGATTCATAAGGACTAACTTGTTCCCATTTTCTCCAGAGGTGTGCGCAGTGAACACTTACCTTTAAGTACAAGTCAATCTAGTGTAGGCCTATTGACTGTTTGCATTGAGGACATATACGTTTTGGTTTATTGGCTCATTGCAGTTGACGATAATGATCTCAGGAGTTGTATTCAGCATAGGCGGAGGTATCATGGGGGTTGCCAATGGTACAGAAATGCTGCTTGTTGGAAGACTTGTAGTTGGGGCGAGTATAGGTAAGTGGTCGGCCTCCGGTGTAAATAAAAAAAAAAAACAACAGCAAAAAACGCAAGAATTGATAATCTATGTATTTTTTTTGTTAAAGCATCTAATAATGTTTGCGCATGTCTACCACAATGAAATCAAGTTTCTCTCACTCAAAGGACGTTTGATGATGAAGACGTGATAGTGGGAACCATAGATTTCCACTAAAGTAATCAATTAATAAAAGATGTCTAATGGCCCTGAGACATTCTTTCAAACACTACTCACCACTCACCTATCTTTAATTTTTTCACTTGTCGTGGACGACACAATACGAACATTTGACCTCTTATTACTTGCCTTAGGTCTAGAACAACTAAACCATTTTCAGGACAGGTGAAATCGAACTAAAGCGATTTTGTATTCGCAATTTAGACCCAATATGTGATTTTGTGTGTAAAAAAATTTAAACGCAAAATAAAATATTTTGGGTGTTGAGAATAATGGTAAAAAAAAATAGCATTCTTGGGTGAGAGACCGTTACTTTGTCAAAGTGATAGAATTCTTGGGTGAGAGATCGTTACTTTGTCAGAGTGATAGAATTCTTGGGTGAGAGACCCTTACTTTGTCAGAGTGATAGAATTCTTGGATGAGAGACCCTTACTTTGTCAGAGTGATAGAATTCTTGGGTGAGAGACCCTTACTTTGTCGGAGTGATAGAATTCTTGGGTGAGAGACCCTTACTTTGTCAGAGTGATAGAATTCTTGGGTGAAATACCGTTACTTTGTCAGAGTGATAGAATTCTTGGGTGAGAGACCGTTACTTTGTCAAAGTGATAGAATTCTTGGGTGAAATACCGTTACTTTGTCAGAGTGGTAGAATTCTTGGGTGAAATACCGTTACTTTGTCAGAGTGATAGAATTCTTGGATGAGAGACCGTTACTTTGTCAGAGTGATAGAATTCTTGGATGAGAGACCGTTACTTTGTCAGAGTGATAGAATTCTTGGGTGAGAGACCGTTACTTTGTCAGAGTGATAGAATTCTTGGGTGAGAGACCGTTACTTTGTCAGAGTGATAGAATTCTTGGATGAGAGACCGTTACTTTGTCAGAGTGATAGAATTCTTGGGTGAAATACCGTTACTTTGTCAGAGTGATAGAATTCTTGGGTGAAATACCGTTACTTTGTCAAAGTGATAGAATTCTTGGGTGAAATACCGTTACTTTGTCAAAGTGATAGAATTCTTGGGTGAGGGACCCTTACTTTGTCAGAGTGATAGAATTCTTGGGTGAGAGACCGTTACTTTGTCAGAGTGATAGAATTCTTGGGTGAGAGACCGTTACTTTGTCAGAGTGATAGAATTCTTGGGTGAGAGACCGTTACTTTGTCAGAGTGATAGAATTCTTGGATGAGAGACCGTTACTTTGTCAGAGTGATAGAATTCTTGGGTGAAATACCGTTACTTTGTCAAAGTGATAGAATTCTTGGGTGAGAGACCCTTACTTTGTCAGAGTGATAGAATTCTTGGGTGAGAGACCCTTACTTTGTCAGAGTGATAGAATTCTTGGGTGAGAGACCCTTACTTTGTCAAAGTGATAGAATTCTTGGGTGAAATACCGTTACTTTGTCAGAGTGGTAGAATTCTTGGGTGAAATACCGTTACTTTGTCAGAGTGATAGAATTCTTGGGTGAGAGACCGTTACTTTGTCAGAGTGATAGAATTCTTGGATGAGAGACCGTTACTTTGTCAGAGTGATAGAATTCTTGGGTGAGAGACCGTTACTTTGTCAGAGTGATAGAATTCTTGGGTGAGAGACCGTTACTTTGTCAGAGTGATAGAATTCTTGGATGAGAGACCGTTACTTTGTCAGAGTGATAGAATTCTTGGGTGAAATACCGTTACTTTGTCAAAGTGATAGAATTCTTGGGTGAAATACCGTTACTTTGTCAAAGTGATAGTTCTTGGGTGAGAGACCCTTACTTTGTCAGAGTGATAGAATTCTTGGGTGAGAGACCGTTACTTTGTCAGAGTGATAGAATTCTTGGGTGAGAGACCCTTACTTTGTCAAAGTGATAGAATTCTTGGGTGAAATACCGTTACTTTGTCAGAGTGATAGAATTCTTGGGTGAGAGACCCTTACTTTGTCAAAGTGATAGAATTCTTGGGTGAAATACCGTTACTTTGTCAGAGTGATAGAATTCTTGGGTGAGAGACCCTTACTTTGTCAAAGTGATAGAATTCTTGGGTGAGAGACCGTTACTTTGCCAGGGGGATAACCAAAAAAGGGTCCGACCAAAAGCATCATAGAGCTTAAACGATATACTTCAATATTCAATAAAGAAGCCGAAGTGATTGTTTGTAGAAGTATTACAATATCAGTGGTGGTGACGGGGGACAAGTGATATTACAATTCTCTGGCTAGAAGTGTTTCAGTGTGGGAGCTCGATAGAAGCGGGGCTTTTCTAATTCAAAGTAACACATTATAAAAATTTTGTTGGGGTGTTGGGGGATTCGGCCAAAACTCTATGTGAGTGTTCCATGCGCAAGATTCAAGAATAAACAAGGTTACAAAAGACAGTTTGTGTGGAAACACAAACTCAAAATCGGCCCCCGAAGAGGTCCACCCAGGCAGGCTTGAATATTTTCAGAAAGAACATCCAAAAGAAATTATATCAAAGACAAATGAGAGATAGGAATGGAGAAAGAAGGTAAACAGATCTTGCGTAGTGCCCCAACGGTCCAGCAAATCAAAGGATAGGTGTAAGTGAATGTAAAGTTAGATGTGAACCTGGCCTAACTAGTTCCCCTTTTAGACCTTGTGGTCTATAGGGCAGATGATGTAAAGTTCATCTGTTTTTGTGGCCTACGATTAGCGAGGGTGTCATGTAGCCAGCACAACGACCAACCGCCTATACTTTTCCCCAACTAATGTCAGGTACCCTTAGAGCTGAGTGGACTCAGAGGCGCCCAAAGATTCTAAAGTTGAAAATCCCAGTCTTCACCAGGATTCGAACCCGGGACCCCCGGTTCATAAGCCAAGCGCTTTACCGCTCAGCCACCGCGCCTCCCCTGGCCTAACTGATGTCTTATAATCGATCTAATTGTTTTGAAAAGGCTCAATCTCTTATTCTTTTCTTTTTTTTTTTTTTTTTCAAGAAATTACAATTCATTTAATATCTACTAATTTGTAGTCATTTTCAAAATAAATAAAAATAAAACATGAGTGGTCAAGAAATTACAATTCATTTAATATCTACTAATTTGTAGTTATTTTCAAAAAATAAATAAATAAAAATAAAACATGAGTGGTCAAGAAATTAAAATTCATTTAATATCTACTAATTTGTAGTCATTTTCAAAAAATAAAAATAAAACAATAGTGGTTAAGAAATTACAATTCATTCAATATCTACTAATTTGTAGTCATTTTCAAAAAATTAAAAATAAAACATGAGTGGTCAACAAATTACAATTCATTTAATTTCTACTAATTTGTAGTCATTTTCAAAAAAATAAAAATAAAACATGAGTGGTCAAGAAATTACAATTCATTTAATATCCACTAGTTTGACAACGCCGTCAATTGTAGTCAAACTGAATTTAAGTTATCTTATCTTGTAGACATTTTCCAAAAAAATTTAAACGAAACAAAGGGAAATCTGTAGTGTGATTGTATCCAATTAGTTTATGTTTCCTTTTAAGCACTTGGCTTTGTCATTGTCACTTTATGGTTAAAGGGGACATAATGTATTGATCTTGGTGGTAGTACGAAGAGGAAAAAGTGACTGATTTCCTCCTAAGCCTCCATTCTGTCTCGTCAAATAGTATTTTAGACATATAATAATATTTAATTTTACACAACAGAACAACATCTTTTCTATAAAGTAATACAGAGAAAAAGGACTTCCTTGATAAGTGGCCTCAGTATTTTTGCTTTAACAGTAACAATCTTCTACATAAATGAGTTTATTAACAAAGCTGCACAGCAACATTAACAATCTTTCCGGAAATTGACTTTGTAGCAATGCTATGTTCCCAGGTAGTAGCAAGTAATTAGGCAAGGCAAGCTAATATAGGTTTTATACAGCTGCCTTGTATGCCTTGTGTATTTAAAAAGACTGATCAGGGAACAGGTTAATCCCTCTCACGACAATTTTTAAAGGTCCCCTTGAGATGTAAGAGGGCTACTCTAGCATCATGAAGGTGGCCCTTGGGTCTGTTAGAATCGTTCTGGGATAGTTAACCAAGCAAAGGTGCTGCTGTATCACAATTGTTCAGGGTTCTGTTAGGGTCATGTGTAAATTATTTCAGGATAGGAGTGTCGATTAAGGATTCTTTTTTCTCTCATTACGAGGGGTTTAAAAAAAATAAATAAAAAAAAATTGATAAATAAATAAAAAATAGTTAATTTGTCTTAAACTATTACATTATTCATAAAAGATTCTTGACTTTCAATTGTCTGCCCTTGTCTATATTCTTTAGGATTATTGGTTTTGGTTATTTTTGTTTCTAGTCTCTTCGCAGGCTCCATTCAGTTGCGTCTTGTTTTCTTGTTCCTTTGTTTCCCGGTATGTCTAGGATGAGGCTGCCGCTAAGATATAGACATTGTCATAGTGTTCTTGTTACGTTTCCACGGGCTTGCCGTGTTCTGTGAGTGTTGTACAGACACACTTGTTGTTGACTTGTGACATGCTCTCCGATCATGTGATCAAAGAGGACGTAACCGCGAGGGAGAAATAATTCTTCTAAAGTGTTGACTTCCCTTTAAAAGACAGTTCTTGAGTAGTTTTCCATAGATAAATAAAGTTCAATTTGATTCCTATCCCGCATCTCTCAGCCCAAACTCTCTTTAACCCAGGTACATACACACTCTCACACACTCGCAAAACCACTTAAACTAACTGACATAATACCAATAGAGTAACTTTACAGAATGATTACAGTATTTAGATTTTTATCTCTGAGGTCTGACAATTTAATCAAGGACAATAAATTATACAATAATTACAATTTCTATCTAACCAGTATAGTTATCAATTCTATGTTCAATTATTTTTCTAAATATTAACTCTAGATTATAAGGATTTAAAGATACATTGTTATTAACAACTTTAATTCTACTGTGCCACACAAGATTTCTGTATTCACTCACTATTATTAGATTAAATTTATGAATCATCTTACTTTTGATTTTAGGCAATTTATTTAAAACAATAGCTAGGTTAAGATTAACATTGGTCTTACAGTTTGCCTCTAGTAGGACTTTCATAGTGCATCTAACATTATCAAATATTTTACATTTTAAAAAATATGGCTTTCATTGTTACCATTATCTGTGTGACAGAAAACACATGTGTGTACATTTCTTTTCTTACTTCCTACAGGGGTCATCCCGAAGATTAGTCTGTATGTTATTTCTCTGGCTTTGGGTGTAATGTGTTTGCTGTGTAGGTTTATAAAAGTGTCTCTGAAATCTGTTACACCTAACTCTCTACTCCATTTGATCCTATTGAATAATCTTTCTTGTAACTGTTTCTTAAGTGTTGTATATGTGTCTTTTAATTTACTGTGTATTAGATGTTCATTGCCGGGGAGTATTCTTGATATGGATCTGTAAAATGGATGTGTGTTTGTACCAAAGTGATGTGGGGTGTCATTTTTTATTGGAATTATTTTATTTAACCTTAAGCCGTAGTAGTATATTGTTAATGGAAAATTGTTTGGGTTCTTGGCTACTTGTCCTATGTATTTTAATCTAAGTGCTTGTATTTTGGTTCTGACGTCCTGTAAGTTTATCCCCCCATCCTCTTTGTTTTGTATAAGTGTTGTGTGTTTAATGTTCCTGATAGTGCTTTTAAATATAAAATTCCTAATGATTGTGTTTATGCTTGGTATAAAAGTTGGTGGAGGTTCTGTGATGTTTGCTAAATAAACTATCTTCGGGATGACCAGGTTGTGTACTAGTATTGCTCTACCAAATATAGTAGTTGCTGTATAATGAAATCTTTTAAGTGTGTTTTTTGTTTTGTTTAAAATATTTTCCCACTGCTGTGTGTGGTAATATGTTGGGTTGCTTGTCGACGTGATGCCGCATATTTTAATTGCCTTCTCTATTTTAAGGTTAAAGGGGATGTTTAAGGGGATTTCCCACCTGCCCAATCCCATAATACAAGATTTATTTATGTTGATTTTTGACCCGTTTGCCCGCCCAAATTGAATAAACTTATCTATGATTGCGGCTATGTCTTTTTCTGAGGAGGGAAAAAGGGTGGTGTCATCAGCGTATGCTTTAACTTTAACTACGGGCGTGGGGCCTGGGATTTTTATCCCCATGATTCCACTATCTAGCCTGATGGTTTCTAAAAGGGGTTCTAGGCAAAGGGTGTATAAAAAGGGAGAAAGGGGACACCCTTGTCTAACAGATCTAATAGGGATACTGCCACAAAGGGTTTGGTTTATTATGAGTTTGCTTGTGGCATCAGTGTAAACTAGCTTTATGTATTTCTTCATTCTTCCATCTGTCTTCGTCTTGTCTAGTATTTTGAAAAAGGTAATCATGGTCTATTCTGTCAAAGGCTTTTTCCTGGTCAATAGAAAAGAGGGCTGCTTTCAAGTCTTTGTCTTTACAGTAATATATAATGTCTCTTAAAAAATGGTTAAGTTCGTCGATGTTTTTGTCTGGGTTGCTACAGTATTGGTCCTGTCCTATTAAGTGTGGTATGAGGGGTTTTAGTCTTAAAAAAATCATTTTCGTCAGGAGTTTGTAGTCGGTGTTTAGAAGTGAGATCGGTCGAAAGTCGCTAGGTGAGGTGTTGTTTTATTGGTTTTTTTGGTAGAAGTGTGATGTATGCTAAGTTGAAATCTCTAGGTAACTGTTCTGTCACTAACATGTCGCTGTATAGATTTAATAGTAGGGGTCCTATTTGGGGAAAAAAGGCTTTGTAAAATTCAAACGTCAGACCGTCTGGGCCAGGGGATTTGTTGTTTTGTGTTATATCTAAAGCAGCCCTCAGTTCGTCTAGCGTAAAGGGAGCGTCTGTCTCTATCTGTTCTGTAATTGGTATTTCTTTGCAGTTCTGTAAAAATACTTTTTGTGCGTTGTCGTCCGTCTGTTCCTTGTCATACAAATTAGTAAAGTGTTTCGTAAATGTGTCTGTTATTTTGTCCAGGTCTTGTATAGTTTCTCCTTTACTATCAACAATGTTGTCAATAGTTCTGTCAATTTGAATGTTTTTTTTTTTGTTCTGCTGATAAAAAAAGTTTGTTAGGCCCATCGGTTATTTTTTTACTTTTGCACCTCAATTCCGCTCCTTTGTATTGATAGTTAAATAGTTCTTCTAGTTGTGTTAGTATATGTGTTTTGGCTGCTTCGTCTTCTTCGTGTGTTAGTAAATTTTTAAGTCTTTCCTCTTCTTTTTTCCTTTTTGAGTTAACTAGTGTGGCCAGTATTTGGCTTTGCTGCTTAATGGAGCTTTTAATTAGCGTCCATATTTGTGTGACTTTGAAATGGGGTGTGTTTGAGTCATGTATTATATTTTTGAGGAGGTTTGCGATTGTTTTTAAATAGAGCGGGTCATTTAGGAGGTCGTTGTTAAGTTTCCAGATCGGTGTTTTTTGTTTTTTCTTTTTTAGTTTTGGGTTCAGCAGTTCCACTAAGACTCCTTTGTGGTCTGTATATTGTAAGGTCTCTACGAGATGCGTTACACTTTTTGTTTCGCACGCCCTTGGCACATACACTCTATCTATCCGTGTTTCTATTTGGTGTGCCTTGTCCCTGAACGTGGTGACCCGGCCCGTGACCTCTACTTCTCTATAGGCATCTACTAACCGGAAAGCCTTGATGACTCCCCCCAAATAGTCATGCGTTTTAATTGTTACATGAGGAGTAGGACCCTCTGTGTTTGTGTTTTGCTTGTCTAATTGGGAATCAATGTAATTTAAATCACCCCCTACTATCAAATTTTCTCCTGCGTACTGAGTGTGTAGAATGTCACTTAGCATTCCAAAAAACTCGTGTTTCTCTTTTTTTTGAGCGGGTGCATAAATGTTGACTAACGTGTATGTGTGTTTTTGTGAGATTGTCCTAATTATTACTATCCTCCCGCTATTGTCTTGATATGAGTGTGTGGTTGAAAACCTATTGGATGTTTGTAAAATGGCTGTCCCTCGTGGCTTTCTACCTAAACTAAAATAACCCTCCCGGAGGCCCATAAGAGAGACTGCTTTTTTGGCCTTGTACTCTAACTGTGTGTTGGTCTCTTGCAGAAAGATAAAATCTGGCTTGTATTTCCTTGTGAGGTGTGCTATGTAGGTGTGTTTATTGTTAAGCCCTCTGATGTTGAGTGTCAAAATTTTGATGTCTGCCATGAGTGTGTGAGATTGGTTTGCGTGTTTGTTATTCTATTGTGTGTGTGTGCGTTTTATCTTTAAGAGTTGCTTTGTTGTTTATGTGTTTGAATGTGTGTTAGGGTCCTCGCCCTCATCTATGACTAGCACTGACGGGGAGTCTGGAAAGTTCAGCTCGAGCTTCAACTGTTCTTCCTCTCTTTTCTCCTCCTCTACCCGGGGATCCTCGTTTAGATCCTCTGATGAGGAAGAGAGAGAGAGGGCCCTCTTTCTTGTTATTTTGGTTGGGGTGGTGGGTGCTGAACTTGCCCCTCCGGATGTTTTAATTTTTTTACTTTGCTTAGATTTGTTTTCAGGGCTGTTAGGTGGGGGGAGACCACTTGGAGTAGCTCCCATAGCTTCTATTTGTTTTTTTCCCCTCCTTTGCTGCTTTCAACCATTGTGAAGCCATCTTTTTTTAGCTGTTGATCAATCTCTGATTGCTTTTTCTCTCCCTCCCCTTTAAGGGCCATGGCATAGGAGATTTTCCCTCCTACCTCCTTTGCACCTTCTGTGGGGTTTTGGTCCCGTCTGGGGTTCGCCCTATTTGGACACTGGTTTGACCAGTGCTGATCCTGTCCGCAATGCCAGAACTGTTGTCTACGTCCCGGGATGGTCACGAGGACCTTGTAGGTCCTCGGATCGTCCTCATATCGTAACTGAATATAATGTGGGAGTTCAGTCTGTTTGCGGAGTTTGATCCAAGCCGCCCACTTATCTGAGTTGCCTAGCTTGATTGGCTCTATCTTGGAGCCTTCTTCTGCAAAGGCTCCAAAGATTTCTCCTATCTTTGATTTGTTTATGGTTGGTGCTACCCAGTGAAGGGTAACCCTGATTTTTTCGTCTTCTAAGGTACAGACATCTACCTTGAAGTCCTTATCATTCCCGAATGATTTCCCTAGTATACGGGTGGATGTTGGGACCAGGAACCAGACAAAGGGGTTCTCGAAGCGATAGAGAGAACTCACTTCGTCCGGTGTTAGTTTCAGGTAGAGATGGGAATCGAACCCAACTTTTAAAGTTCGGGTTCGGATCGGTTCGGTCAGATTTAAGTTCGAGTTCGGTTCGGTTCGATGACGAGTATAGTTCGGGTTCGGTTCGGTCAGGTCTAAAGTTCGGGTTCGGCTCGGTTCGATGCTATGAAATTATGTAATAGCAAAATTAAGTTATAAGGTTTAATGCAATTTATTAGTTAAAACTTTTTTATTTGAGTTTTTACATGAAACAAATACTTTGCAATATATAATAGGCCTATGGGCAATACTTTTTCCAAAATAATGTTGCCTAAATACAATTAAAGCGTTGTAAAAATTTCTTAATGGAGATAGAAATGAAGATGCGGCAGGTTTTCGCTCAAGTCGGCCAATGGTTTAATTCAGTGCGTGACTAGGCGCTAAGCGAATTTTTTAAAAAGGCTAATATCGATGTGCTTTCTTTCAGAACGCACTATTCATCATAATAAAAAAAAAAGTCGAGGACCGTATTAAATCTAATAATAAAGAGGCAGACCTGGCCAATAGAATTATGCAAGGGACATTCTAGGTAGGCCTACATATTGCGCACGTACTTCTATCTTTTTAAAGAAATATTCTTCGTGTAAAGATCTATCGAGGATTTTGTATCACACATAAGTCGTCACTATAATAAATTGCAATATACGGAAGAAACTCGACTATTCTGAGACAAAAAAAAAATGCAGAAGAATCACACTAGCGGAGATGTTTTAAAATGTTTACTTCAAAACGTTTTGAACCATATTGTGCATACGCGCCTCGCAAAAAGCAGTCTTCAGTTGACAAGGTGTTATTAGAAGATAAAATGACATCTCCACTTAATATATTTTAATTTTTAAACATGTAATTATACTTATATTCAGATAAGTTACACTAAAAATAAAACTTTTTTTTTCGATGCCCCCTCTCTTTGTTAGTTGGTCGTTGGTTTGTCGCTTACAAACAGCTCGTACAATTGAACCAATATAGGCGTTTTATATTTTTACCGGTATGGATAGTATAGATGGACTTCTTATGGTCCGACAGTTATGCTGGGTAGGGCACGTATCCCGTATGGGAGACGAACGTATGCGAAAGGCAGTCTTTTTGTTTTGGTGAGCTAAAAGGTGGTCGACGTTACAGATGCGCCCCACGAAAACGCTTCAAAGACCAGCTTAGGCGTCAACTTTGCTTAGCTGACATAGAAGAGAGCACCTGGTTGCATGCGGCCTTAGAACGAGTCAGTTGGAATTCACTCCCGAAGGCCGCGGGATACACATTTGAGACCAAAAGAAAATCCGCTGCCGGGGACAAACGCAGACGCGAAAAGAAAAACTAAATTGACCACCTGCGAACAGTGGTTATGCTTGCCCTGGATGTGGAAAAATATGTAGGTCACAGCTGGGCAAGCGCAGCCATGGGAAAAACTGCATTCCTCACTAATCTTCGGACTCGAAGACAAGCCTTATAATAACATTTAAACTTAATAAACTTTAAAATAAAGTTTTTATCTGAACAACTCAATATAGCCTAACTCACTAACTGTTATTACAATATTCACATATTTAGCTTGAGATAGAGATGTAATATAAATGAAATAAACTGATATTTAAACAAAATCTAGGTCACCACAAAACAACGTCTTTACTCTTTGCCCCCTGCATTTTGCGTAATATTGAATATTTATTGTAAAAAAACACTCATTTGGGGCCCCCCTCAAGTGGGGGCTCGGGGGGATTTTACATTTCTCCCCCTCCTCCCCCACCCTTTCTACGCCACTGATAATATTCCAATATGGAATACTTCACAATTTTGTAAAAATAAATCACTTAATAGAAGATAATTAAAATTTATTTTAAACTAGAACACAAATGAACTTATTGTAGATATCTACACTCTCTAATCGGCAAAAAATATTCTACTCTCAACTAACAGTCATCTCAAATAAAAGTGACAATATTTTAATGTTGACTTTCTACTTACTAGGAACTTGAATCTAGATCTAGATCTAATTAGAGGGCGCCTATTCGACTCAAAACCAATATTGCAAACAGCCCGCGAAAATTCAAGGTTAGGGGGAGAGTCGGCACGTACGGAAAAACCCATGGGAATCAAAGCGCGCCGCTTTTTTTTTTTCAAAATACCACCACCCCCTCCAAAGTTTTCAAAGTATAATGGAATCATTAGAATTTAAATAAAATATTTAAGTAATTATTTTTTTTAAACACAAAATATAAAAAAGGGATGCAAAAATTGCAAAATTAGTTCGGTTAAGAAAAGGAGGGTTCGTTCGGTTCGGTTCGTACCAAGCAGTTTCAAAGTTCGGGTTCTGTTCGGTTCGGTCATAAGTGAGGTTCGAGTTCGGTTCGTTCGGTTCGGGTTCGGTTCGTTTCCCATCTCTAGTTTCAGGCACTCTATTAGGCTCGCCATAGTGGCCTTAACAGCCCCTTGGCCTGACAGCTTTAGAAGCAAGGTACTAGAGATGGGAAACGAACCGAACCCGAACCGAACGAACCGAACTCGAACCTCACTTATGACCGAACCGAACCGAACCCGAACTTTGAAACTGCTTGGTACGAACCGAACCGAACGAACCTTCCTTTTCTTAACCGAACTAATTTTGCAATTTGTTCATCCCTTTTTTTATATTTTGGGTTTAAAAAAATATAAAAAATTACTTAAATATTTTTTTTTATTCTAATGATTCCATTATACTTTGAAAACTTGGGAAAAGGGGGGGGGTATTTTAAAAACTTTAAAAAGAAAAAAAAAGCGGCGCGCTGTAATTCCCATGGGTTTTTCGTATGTGCCGACTCTCTCCTAGCCTTGAATTTTCGCGGGCTGTTTGCAATATTGGTTTTGAGTCGAATAGGCGCCCTCTAATTAGATCTAGATCTAGACTCTAGTTCCTAGTAAGTAAAAAGTAAACATTATAATATTGTCACTTTTATTTGAGATGGCTGTTAGTTGAGAGTAGAATAGTTTTTGCCTATTAGAGAGTGTATCCCCACGAGCCCCCACTTGAGGGGGGCCCCAAATGAGTGTTTTTTACAATAAATATTCAATATTACGCAAAATGCAGGGGTCCCCAAAGAGGTCCAGCCCCTCCCCGGCCCCCAAATGATGAAAAATTCCTATCTACGCCGCTTAATATTTTTACTATTATTCTGTTTTGCATTATTGATTATCCGTATTTTTAATGCAGCGTTTCTCAAACTTTGGGTTCTCCCCTGTAGGTGGGGATGGCGAGTACCTTGAATTGGGGGATGTGGAGACGCAATTTCCTCACAAAAAGGGGTGTCAGAGTGTGTGTGTATGTGTTTTCTGGTGGCGGTAAGAAGAGGTTAAGCGATTGATTGGTTTTTATGCATTGACGATGATGAAATTAGCGTAATGCAAATGTGAAACGGCAGACTATCTTGAGATATGAAAGAGTAAAGATGTTGTTTTGTGGTGACCTAGATTTAGTTTAAATATCAGTATATTTAATTAATTTTACATCTCTATCACAATTTAAATATGTGAATATTGTAATAACAGTTAGGCTATATTATTTTAAAGTTTTTTAAGTTTATATATTATTATAAGACTTGTCTTCGAGTCCGAAGATTAGTGAGGAATGCAGTTTTTCCCATGGCTGCGCAGGCTCAGCTGCGACCTACATATTTTGCCACATCCAGGGCAAGCAGAACCACTGCAGAACGCGTCTGCGTTTGTCCTCTGCAGCGGATTTTCTTTTGGTCTCAAATGTGTATCCCGCGGCCTTCGGGAGTGAACTCCAACTGACTCGTTCTAAGGCCGCATGCAACCAGGTGCTCTCTTCTGTGTCAGCTAAGCAAAGTTGACGCCTAAGCTGGTCTTTAAAGCGTTTCCGTGGGGAGCCTCTGTTACGTCGACCACCTTTTAGCTCACCAAAAAAAAAAAAGACTGCCTTTGGCATGCGTTCGTCTCCCATACGGGATACGTGCCCTGCCCAGCGTAACTGTCGGACCATAAGAAGTTCCTCTATACTATCCTTACCGGTAAAAATATAAAAAGGCCTTTATTGGTTCAGTTATACTAGCTGTTTGTAAGCGACAAACCAACGACCAACTAACAAGGAGAGGGGGCATAGAAAAAAGTTTTATTTTTAGTGTAACTTATCTGAATATTGGTATAATTACATGTTTAAAAATTAAAATATATTAAGTAGGAGATGTCATTGTATCTTCTAATAAGACCTTGTCAACTGAAGACTGCTTTTGCGAGGCGCGTATGCACAATATGGGACAAAAAACATTTTGAAGAAAACATTTTAAAACATCTCCGCTAGTGTGATTCTTCTGCAATTTTTTTTGTCTCAGAATAGTCAAATTTCTTCCGTATATTGCAATTTATTATAGTGACGACTTTTGTGTGAAAAAAAAATCCTCCATAGAGACGTCTTTACACGAAGAATATTTCTTTAAAAAGATCACGCCCATTATAGAAGTACGTGCGCAATATGTAGGCTTACCTAGAATGTCCTTTGCATAATTCTATTGGCCAGGTCTGCCTCTTTATTATTAGATTTAATATGGCCCTCGACTTTTTTTTATTATGATGAATAGTGCCTTCTGAAAGAAAGCACATCGATATTAGCCTTTTAAAAAAAATTCGCTTAGCGCCGAGTCACGCCCTAAATTAAACCACTTGCCGACTTGAGCGAAAACCTGCGCATCTTCATTTCTATCTCCATTAAGAAATTTTTACAACGCTTAAAATGTATGTAGGCAACATTATTTTGGAAAAAGTATTGCCCATAGGCCTATTATATATTGCAAAGTATTTGTTTTATGTAAAAATTCAAATAAAAGTGTTTTAACTAATACATTGCATTAAACCTTATAACTTAATTTTGCTATTACATAATTTCATAACATCGAACCGAGCCGAACCCGAACTTTAGACCTGACCGAACCGAACCGAACTCGAACTATACTCGTCATCGAACCGAACCGAACTCGAACTTAAATCTGACCGAACCCGAACTTAAAAAGTTGGGTTCGATTCCCATCTCTACAAGGTACCTGGGGCGTAGACAAGTCCACCATCCAGGTCCTTTTTTTCAATAAAAAATGTCTTAACTGACATTTTTACAAGGGTTTATCACAAGTACAGAGACAGAAAAGAGACGATAACTACACTACAAACTACACAGTACTTTACTACACAACCCTCGCGCCGTCCACTCTAAACAGTAACACACAAAAATCCGCAGAATCACAAAAAAAACCACAGAAACACAAGTAATCCACAGAAATAAATCCTCAAGTGTTAGCTACTTAATCAATCTCTTATTCGAATCCTCAAAAAAAATAAATAATTTCCGCAATAAAAAAAAATGTTCAGAAAAATGAAGTTTATAAGATCAGTATTCATTTTAAATTAGATCTAATTTATAATGCATACTAATTAGCTTTTTCTCTTTAAAAAACTGCTTGCATAACTGATTTTAAAAATTAGATTTTTCGCTTTCAGAAAAAAAAAGTAGCCGTTGCATCAGAACTTTGAATGGTCTAAAATATTGTGATGACGGATTTTCAATATTGTTTCTAGTTTACGAGATCTAAACGGGACGGACGGACAGACGGTCAGACGGACAGACATTTCGCACAAAACTAATAGCGTCTTTTCCCCTTTCGGGGGCCGCTAATAAAAAAGGTGAAAAACATCAAAGCGACTTTCAAATATTTCCGTAGAATATCAAAGAATAATCAGAGATTGTATGTGCGACTGTTTTGTACGGCGTAGTGTGTGTGTGTGTGTATGGGGGGTAAGTAATACCGCACGGGCAAAAAAAAGTATATGTTTGGGAGGGGTAGGGTTAGAAGACGTAACAGATACTAAATTCATGTTTTTATGTGGTGGGGGTGGGCGTGACGGGTCAAAAGGGAGAGAAAAATGATATAAAAACGACACGCTGGAAGTCTTTGGGAGGGCAATTTAAAGCGGACCGTTCTAGTTAAACGTATCAACTACTAGAAGACACTGAGGGATTCTTCCAATGCGGGTAGCTTTATTAAAAGTGCTAACATAAAAAAAAGTAGGGTGTTGGTAGTTCGACTAAAGTATTATGTGAGCGTAACGATTTGTAGGATGTAAAAAGAAAAAAAGGGTCCAGGCCAAAAAGTACCATAGAGCGTATGAAATATTTGGAAATAAGAACTGAAAAGCAGACGAATAGCCAGATAATCGATGACAAAATAAACAATATATAGGCTGGGCGTCACTGTTGGGTAGTGCTAGTGTTTCCTAAGAACTAACCGGTTTCTTTGCACCTTTGTCTCCCTCTAAAGGAATTGCGTCTTCAGTAGTACCAGTGTATGTGTCAGAATGTGCCCCAGCGGACATCAGGGGTCAACTCATTACAATGTACCAGTTGTTCATCACTGTTGGCATCATGGCGTCTGCTCTTCTGGCAGCAGGACTACAAGAACTGAAAGAGAGCGGCTGGAGGTAAAACAAAACAAGTTGAGCTTACGAAGTACAGGGGTGGAATGTGAAGTACAGGGGTGGAATGTGAAGTACAGGGGTGGAATGTGAAGTACAGGGGGTGGAATGTGAAGTACAGGAGTGGAATGTGAAGTACAGGGGGTGGAATGTGAAGTACAGGGGGTGGAATGTGAAGTACAGTGGTGGAATGTGAAGTACAGGGAGCTAAACGTGAAGTACAGGGGTGGAATGTGAAGTACAGGGGTGGAATGTGAAGTACAGGGGTGGAATGTGAAGTACAGGGGGTGGAATGTGAAGTACAGGGGTGGAATGTGAAGTACAGGGGGTGGAATGTGAAGTAAAGTGGTGGAATGTGAAGTACAGGGAGCTAAACGTGAAGTACAGGGGGTGGAATGTGAAGTACAGGGGTGGAATGTGAAGTACAGGGGTGGAATGTGAAGTACAGGGGTGGAATGTGAAGTACAGGGGGTGGAATGTGAAGTACAGGGGTGGAATGTGAAGTACAGGGGGTGGAATGTGAAGTACAGTGGTGGAATGTGAAGTACAGGGAGCTAAACGTGAAGTACAGGGGTGGAATGTGAAGTACAGGGGTGGAATGTGAAGTACAGGGGGTGGAATGTGAAGTACAGGGGGTGGAATGTGAAGTACAGGGGTGGAATGTGAAGTAAAGGGGGTGGAATGTGAAGTACAGGGGGTGGAATGTGAAGTACAGGGGTGGAATGTGAAGTACAGGGGTGGAATGTAAAGTACAGGGGTGGAATGTAAAGTACAGGGGGTGGAATGTGAAGTACAGGGGTGGAATGTGAAGTACAGGGGGTGGAATGTAAAGTACAGGGGTGGAATGTGAAGTACAGGGAGCTAAACGTAAAGTACAGGGGTGGAATGTAAAGTACAGAGGTGGAATGTGAAGTACAGGGGTGGAATGTGAGGTACAGGGGTGGAGTGTGAAGTATAGGGGTGGAACGAGAAGTACAGGGAGCTGAACGTAAAGTACAGGGGTGGAATGTGAAGTACAGGGGTGGAATGTGAGGTACAGGGGTGGAAAGTGAAGTACAGGTGTGGCATGTGAGGTACAGGGGTGGAATGTAAAGTACAGGGGTGGAATGTGAGGTACAGGGGTGGAATGTGAAGTACAGGGAGCTGAACGTTAAGTAAAGGGAGGGGTGAAATGTGAAGTACAGGGAGCTGAACGTGAAGTACAGGGAGATGAACGTGAAGTACAGGGGTGGAATGTGAAGTACAGGGAGCTGAACGTGAAGTACATGGGTGGAATGTGAAGTACAGGGGGTGGAATGTAAGTACAAGGGGTGGAATGTAAAGTACAGGGGGTGGAATGTGAAGTACACGGGTGGAATGTCAAGTACAGGGGTGGAATGTGAAGTACAGGGAGCTGAACGTAAAGTGTAGGGGTAGAATGTGAAGTACAGGAGCTGAACGTGAAGTATAGGGGTGGAATGTGAAGTACAGGGGTGGAATGTGAAGTACAGGGGTGGAATGTCAAGTACAGGGGTGGAATGTGAAGTACAGGGGTGGAATGTGAAGTACAGGGGTGGAATGTCAAGTACAGGGGTGGAATGTGAAGTACAGGGGTGAAATGTGAAGTACAGGGGTGGAATGTGAAGTACAGGGGTGGAATGTAAAGTACAGGGGGTGGAATGTGAAGTACAGGGGTGGAATGTGAAGTACAAGGGGTGGAATGTAAAGTACAGGGGTGGAATGTGAAGTACAGTGGTGGAATGTGAAGTACAGGGAGCTAAACGTGAAGTACAGGGGTGGAATGTGAAGTAAAGGGGTGGAATGTGAGGTACAGGGGTGGAGTGTGAAGTGCAGGGGTGGAATGTGAAGTACAGGGGTGGAATGTGAAGTACAGGGTCGGAATGTGAAGTACAGGGAGCTGAACGTAAAGTATAGGAGTGGAATGTGAAGTACAGGGAGCTGAAGTAAAGTACATGGGTGGAATGTGAAGTACAGGGACCTGAACGTGAAGTACATGGATGGAATGTGAAGTACAGGGAGCTGAACGTGAAGTACAGGGGTGGAATGTGAAGTACAGGGAGCTGAACGTGAAGTACATGGGTGGAATGTGAAGTACATGGAGCTGAACGTAAAAAATAGGGGTGAAATGTGAAGTACAGGAGCTGAACGTGAAGTACATGGGTGGAATGTGAAGTACAGGGAGCTGAACGTGACGTATAGGGGTGGAATTTGAAGTACAGGGAGCTGAACGTGAAGTACATGGGTGAAATGTGAAGTACAGTGAGCTGAAGTAAAGTACATGGGTGGAATGTGAAGTACAGGGAGCTGAACGTGAAGTACATGGGTGGAATGTGAAGTACAGGGAGCTGAACGTGAAGTACAGGGGTGGAATGTGAAGTACAGGGAGCTGAACGTGAAGTACATGGGTGGAATGTGAAGTACAGGGAGCTGAACGTAAAGTATAAAGGTGGAATGTGAAGTACAGGAGCTGAACGTGAAGTACATGGGTGGAATGTGAAGTACAGGGAGCTGAACGTGAAGTATAGGGGTGGAATGTGAAGTACAGGGGTGGAATGTAAAGTACAGGGGGTGGAATGTGAAGTACAGGGGTGGAATGTGAAGTACAGGGGTGGAATGTGAAGTACAGGGAGCTGAACGTGAAGTACAGGAGCTGAACGTGAAGTACAGGAGCTGAACGTGAAGTACAGGGAGCTGAACGTGAAGTACAAGAGCTGAACGTAAAGTACAGGAGCTGAACGTGAAATACAGGAGCTGAACGTGAAGTACAGGGAGCTGAACGTGAAATACAGGAGCTGAACGTGAAGTACAGGAGCTGAACGTGAAGTACAGGAGCTGAACGTGAAGTACAGGAGTGGAATGTGAAGTACAGGGAGCTGAACGTGAGGTACAGGGGTGGAATGTGAAGTACAGGGGTGGAATGTGAAGTAAAAGGAGGGATGGATTGTGAAGTAAAGGGAGGGGTGGATTGTGAAGTACATGGAGCTGAACGTGAAGTACATGGGTGGAATGTGAAGTACAGGGAGCTGAACGTGAAGTACAGGGGTGGAATGTGAAGTACTGCGGTGGAATGTGAAGTACAGTGGTGGAATGTGAAGTACAGGAGGTGGAATGTAATGTACAAGGGGTGGAATGTAAAGTACAGGGGGTGGAATGTGAAGTACACGGGTGGAATGTGAAGTACAGGGGTGGAATGTGAAGTACAGGGAGCTGAACGTAAAGTGTAGGGGTGGAATGTGAAGTACAGGAGCTGAACGTGAAGTATAGGGGTGGAATGTGAAGTACAGGGAGCTGAACGTAAAGTATAGGGTTGGAATGTGAAGTACAGGAGCTGAACGTGAAGTATAGGGGTGGAATGTGAAGTACAGGGGTGGAATGTGAAGTACAGGGAGCTGAACGTGAGGTACAGGGGTGGAATGTGAAGTAAAAGGAGGGGTGGATTGTGAAGTACATGGAGCTGAACGTGAAGTACATGGGTGCAATGTGAAGTACAGGGAGCTAAACGTGAAGTACAGGGAGATGAACGTGAAGTACAGGGATGGAATGTGAAGTACAGGGGTGGAATGTGAAGTACAGGGGTGGAATGTGAAGTACAGGGGGTGGAATGTAAGTACAAGGGGTGGAATGTAAAGTACAGGGGGTGGAATGTGAAGTACACGGGTGGAATGTCAAGTACAGGGGTGGAATGTGAAGTACAGGGAGCTGAACGTAAAGTGTAGTGGTAGAATGTGAAGTACAGGAGCTGAACGTGAAGTATAGGGGTGGAATGTGAAGTACAGGGGTGGAATGTGAAGTACAGGGGTGGAATATGAAGTACAGTGGTGGAATGTCAAGTACAGGGGTGGAATGTGAAGTACAGGGGTGGAATGTGAAGTACAGGGGTGGAATGTGAAGTACAGGGGTGGAATGTGAAGTACAGGGGTGGAATGTGTAGTACAGGGGTGGAATGTGAAGTACAGGGGTGGAATGTAAAGTACAGGGGGTGGAATGTGAAGTACAGGGGTGGAATGTGAAGTACAAGGGGTGGAATGTAAAGTACAGGGGTGGAATGTGAAGTACAGTGGTGGAATGTGAAGTACAGGGAGCTAAACGTGAAGTACAGGGGTGGAATGTGAAGTAAAGGGGTGGAATGTGAAGTACAGGGGTGGAGTGTGAAGTACAGGGGTGGAATGTGAAGTACAGGGGTGGAATGTGAAGTACAGGGTCGGAATGTGAAGTACAGGGAGCTGAACGTAAAGTATAGGAGTGGAATGTGAAGTACAGGGAGCTGAAGTAAAGTACATGGGTGGAATGTGAAGTACAGGGACCTGAACGTGAAGTACATGGATGGAATGTGAAGTACAGGGAGCTGAACGTGAAGTACAGGGGTGGAATGTGAAGTACAGGGAGCTGAACGTGAAGTACATGGGTGGAATGTGAAGTACAGGGAGCTGAACGTAAAAAATAGGGGTGAAATGTGAAGTACAGGAGCTGAACGTGAAGTACATGGGTGGAATGTGAAGTACAGGGAGCTGAACGTGACGTATAGGGGTGGAATTTGAAGTACAGGGAGCTGAACGTGAAGTACATGGGTGGAATGTGAAGTACAGGGAGCTGAACGTAAAGTATAGGGGTGGAATGTGAAGTACAGGAGCTGAACGTGAAGTATAGGGGTTGAATGTGAAGTACAGGGAGCTTAACGTGAAGTACATGGGTGGAATGTGAAGTACAGGGGTGGAATGTGAGGTACAGGGGTGGAGTGTGAAGTACAGGGGTGGAATGTGAAGTACAGGGGTGGAATGTGAAGTACAGGGTCGGAATGTGAAGTACAGGGAGCTGAACGTAAAGTATAGGAGTGGAATGTGAAGTACAGGGAGCTGAAGTAAAGTACATGGGTGGAATGTGAAGTACAGGGACCTGAACGTGAAGTACATGGGTGGAATGTGAAGTACAGGGAGCTGAACGTGAAGTACAGGGGTGGAATGTGAAGTACAGGGAGCTGAACGTGAAGTACATGGGTGGAATGTGAAGTACAGGGAGCTGAACGTAAAGTATAAAGGTGGAATGTGAAGTACAGGAGCTGAACGTGAAGTACATGGGTGAAATGTGAAGTACAGGGAGCTGAACGTGAAGTATAGGGGTGGAATGTGAAGTACAGGGGTGGAATGTAAAGTACAGGGGGTGGAATGTGAAGTACAGGGGTGGAATGTGAAGTACAGGGGTGGAATGTGAAGTACAGGGAGCTGAACGTGAAGTACAGGAGCTGAACGTGAAGTACAGGAGCTGAACGTGAAGTACAGGGAGCTGAACGTGAAGTACAAGAGCTGAACGTAAAGTACAGGAGCTGAACGTGAAATACAGGAGCTGAACGTGAAGTACAGGGAGCTGAACGTGAAATACAGGAGCTGAACGTGAAGTACAGGAGCTGAACGTGAAGTACAGGGAGCTGAACGTGAAGTACAGGAGTGGAATGTGAAGTACAGGGAGCTGAACGTGAGGTACAGGGGTGGAATGTGAAGTACAGGGGTGGAATGTGAAGTAAAAGGAGGGATGGATTGTGAAGTAAAGGGAGGGGTGGATTGTGAAGTACATGGAGCTGAACGTGAAGTACATGGGTGGAATGTGAAGTACAGGGAGCTGAACGTGAAGTACAGGGGTGGAATGTGAAGTACTGGGGTGGAATGTGAAGTACAGTGGTGGAATGTGAAGTACAGGAGGTGGAATGTAATGTACAAGGGGTGGAATGTAAAGTACAGGGGGTGGAATGTGAAGTACACGGGTGGAATGTGAAGTACAGGGGTGGAATGTGAAGTACAGGGAGCTGAACGTAAAGTGTAGGGGTGGAATGTGAAGTACAGGAGCTGAACGTGAAGTATAGGGGTGGAATGTGAAGTACAGGGAGCTGAACGTAAAGTATAGGGTTGGAATTTGAAGTACAGGAGCTGAACGTGAAGTATAGGGGTGGAATGTGAAGTACAGGGGTGGAATGTGAAGTACAGGGAGCTGAACGTGAGGTACAGGGGTGGAATGTGAAGTACAGGGGTGGAATGTGAAGTAAAAGGAGGGATGGATTGTGAAGTAAAAGGAGGGGTGGATTGTGAAGTACATGGAGCTGAACGTGAAGTACATGGGTGCAATGTGAAGTACAGGGAGCTGAACGTGAAGTACAGGGAGATGAACATGAAGTACAGGGGTGGAATGTGAAGTACAGGGGTGGAATGTGAAGTACAGGGGTGGAATGTGAAGTACAGGGGGTGGAATGTAAGTACAAGGGGTGTAATGTAAAGTACAGGGGGTGGAATGTGAAGTACACGGGTGGAATGTCAAGTACAGGGGTGGAATGTGAAGTACAGGGAGCTGAACGTAAAGTGTAGGGGTAGAATGTGAAGTACAGGAGCTGAACGTGAAGTATAGGGGTGGAATGTGAAGTACAGGGGTGGAATGTGAAGTACAGGGGTGGAATATGAAGTACAGTGGTGGAATGTCAAGTACAGGGGTGGAATGTGAAGTACAGGGGTGGAATGTGAAGTACAGGGGTGGAATGTCAAGTACAGGGGTGGAATGTGAAGTACAGGGGTGGAATGTGAAGTACAGGGGTGGAATGTGAAGTACAGGGGTGGAATGTAAAGTACAGGGGGTGGAATGTGAAGTACAGGGGTGGAATGTGAAGTACAAGGGGTGGAATGTAAAGTACAGGGGTGGAATGTGAAGTACAGGGAGCTAAACGTGAAGTACAGGGGTGGAATGTGAAGTAAAGGGGTGGAATGTGAGGTACAGGGGTGGAGTGTGAAGTACAGGGGTGGAATGTGAAGTACAGGGGTGGAATGTGAAGTACAGGGTCGGAATGTGAAGTACAGGGAGCTGAACGTAAAGTATAGGAGTGGAATGTGAAGTACAGGGAGCTGAAGTAAAGTACATGGGTGGAATGTGAAGTACAGGGACCTGAACACGTGAAGTACATGGATGGAATGTGAAGTACAGGGAGCTGAACGTGAAGTACAGGGGTGGAATGTGAAGTACAGGGAGCTGAACGTGAAGTACATGGGTGGAATGTGAAGTACAGGGAGCTGAACGTAAAAAATAGGGGTGAAATGTGAAGTACAGGAGCTGAACGTGAAGTACATGGGTGGAATGTGAAGTACAGGGAGCTGAACGTGACGTATAGGGGTGGAATTTGAAGTACAGGGAGCTGAACGTGAAGTACATGGGTGGAATGTGAAGTACAGGGAGCTGAACGTAAAGTATAGGGGTGGAATGTGAAGTACAGGAGCTGAACGTGAAGTACATGGGTGGAATGTGAAGTACAGGGAGCTGAACGTGAAGTATAGGGGTTGAATGTGAAGTACAGGGAGCTTAACGTGAAGTACATGGGTGGAATGTGAAGTACAGGGGTGGAATGTGAGGTACAGGGGTGGAGTGTGAAGTACAGGGGTGGAATGTGAAGTACAGGGGTGGAATGTGAAGTACAGGGTCGGAATGTGAAGTACAGGGAGCTGAACGTAAAGTATAGGAGTGGAATGTGAAGTACAGGGAGCTGAAGTAAAGTACATGGGTGGAATGTGAAGTACAGGGACCTGAACGTGAAGTACATGGATGGAATGTGAAATACAGGGAGCTGAACGTGAAGTACAGGGGTGGAATGTGAAGTACAGGGAGCTGAACGTGAAGTACATGGGTGAAATGTGAAGTACAGGAGCTGAACGTGAAGTACATGGGTGGAATGTGAAGTACAGGGAGCTGAACGTGACGTATAGGGGTGGAATTTGAAGTACAGGGAGCTGAACGTGAAGTACATGGGTGGAATGTGAAGTACAGGGAGCTGAACGTAAAGTATAGGGGTGGAATGTGAAGTACAGGAGCTGAACGTGAAGTACATGGGTGGAATGTGAAGTACAGGGAGCTGAACGTGAAGTATAGGGGTTGAATGTGAAGTACAGGGAGCTTAACGTGAAGTACATGGGTGGAATGTGAAGTACAGGGAGCTGAACGTAAAGTATAGGGGTGGAATGTGAAGTACAGGAGCTGAACGTGAAGTACAGGAGCTGAACGTGAAGTACAGGGAGGTGAACGTGAAATACAGGAGCTGAACGTGAAGTACAGGAGCTGAACGTGAAGTACAGGAGCTGAACGTGAAGTACAGGGGTGGAATGTGAAGTAAAGGGAGCTGAACGTGAGGTACAGGGGTGGAATGTAAAGTACAGGGTTGGAATGTGAAGTACAGGGAGCTGAACGTGAAGTACAGGAGCTGAACGTGAAGTACAGGAGCTGAACGTGAAGTACAGGGAGCTGAACGTGAAGTACAGGAGCTGAACGTAAAGTACAGGAGCTGAAAGTAAAGTACAGGAGCTGAACGTGAAGTATAGGAGCTGAACGTGAAATACAGGAGCTGAACGTGAAGTACAGGGTTGGAATGTGAAGTACAGGGAGCTGAACGTGAGGTACAGGGGTGGAATGTAAATACAGAGGTGGAATTTGAAGTAAAGGGATGGGTGGATTGTGAAGTAAAGGGAGGGGTGGAATGTGAAGTACAGGGGTGGAATGTGAAGTACATGGGTGGAATGTGAAGTACAGGGAGCTGAACGTGAAGTACAGGGGTGGAATGTGAAGTACAGGGATGGAATGTGAAGTACAGGGAGCTGAACGTGAAGTACAGGGGTGGAATGTGAAGTACAGGGAGCTGAACGTGAAGTACAGGGGTGGAATGTGAAGTACAGGGAGCTGAACGTGAAGTACAGAGATGGAATGTGAAGTACAGGATTTCCAATTAGGCTAGTCGTATAACTTTTAATTGATTCTATTTAGCTCTTAGTTTTGACAGTCATTTTTGGCAATTAGTTACTTGATGGTCTACCATCAATTTGGAGACTTCTTTTGTGTACAGGTGGATGTTGGGCTCAGCAGCTCTACCTGGAATGTTTCAATTTATATTCTTCATTTTACTTCCTGAATCCCCCAGGTATCAGGTCAGTGAAAAAAATACTTCTTTTTAAAAAAAATTAAGTCAATAACTGTTTTTTTGTTGTTGTTGTTGATTGAACTCATTAAACTAGACTAGGCAAGTAGCCACTAGTTCAACTCATTAAACTAGGCTAGGCAAGCAGCCACTAGTTCAACTCATTAAACTAGGCTAGGCGAGCAGCCACTAGTTTAACTCATTAAACTAGACTTGGCGAGCAGCCACTATTTCAACTCATTAAACTAGACTTGGCGAGCAGCCACTAGTTCAACTCATTAAACTAGACTGGGCGAGTAGTCACTAGTTCAACTGGTGACTTTGTAAGTTTGGGACAAAACTATGAAACGTTTTTTTTATATTCTTTAGATGAATTTATATTTCTATGTATACTCTTACTTGACTCTTACATGACTCTTATATGACTCTTACTTGAGCAAAGGGATTTTATCTTGGACGAAACGGCAAAGCAGTTCTTTTTATATATTTACCCATATGTAGCCATGTGTATCCATCTGTAGCCATATGTAAATAGATGTCTTTGAAATGTCAACTGGTTCGTAAATAAAGAGTAGATTAATGTGATGCACTAGATTTGTACAAGAGTAGATTAATGTGATGAACTAGATTTGTACTCATCCTCAATAAATCCCTAATACATGTAATACACATCCTGAAAATGAATGTTTGTTTAGATGATGAGAGGCCAAACTCTGCAGGCACTGAACACACTCAGACGGATACGTGGCCTGGAGAATGTTGAGAAGGAGATGTTGGACATTCAACAATCTTTGGACGAAGAAGAAGCAGGAAAACGTGAGTGTAGAAGAGTTGGACTTCTAGAAAGTCAAAGCTCAAAGTTTCTAGTGCAGTAGCGGCTTTGTTTTATCAACTTGTCTTCTTGAAAGGACTGAAAACTTGTGGTAGAGCTAAAAAAAATAGTTTATTAAAAGCCTAACGGAGATATTAATTAGACAAAGTTTTTTACAAGTTGTAAATCTTGATATTTCTAGATGTATTTTATCTGTATCACAGAGTATATAAAGGGACAAAAGAGAAAATTCTCGGTCAGTTTTTTGTGTGATTTATTTCAATACTTTCTATGTATTGTTTTTTTTTAATTCATTTATTCTAAGCTTAATGCCTGAAGTTTTTTTACGCTACTTTTGTTTCTATGATTCAAGCTTCTAGTATCTACCCATATGATTTAATGTACAATAGTTGGTTAATGTTAAGTGAATTCTACGTAATGGATGCCCGGCAACATTTTGTTCTTGTGTCATTAGAATGGCTGCAAAATAATAAGCACGAGAAACATTGGAAACTTTAGTGCTCTAACAAATGAATTGATCACACATCAGCGTCACATTTATCTATCTCCACACACACACATCAGCGTCACATTTATCTATCTCCACACACACACATCAGCGTCACATTTATCTATCTCCACACACACACATCAGCGTCACATTTATCTATCTCCACACACACACACATCAGCGTCACATTTATCTATCTCCACACACAACATCAGCGTCACATTTATCTATCTCCACACACAACATCAGCGTCACATTTATCTATCTCCACACACAACAATAGTGGTCACATTTATCTATCTCCACACACAACAATAGTGGTCACATTTATCTATCTCCACACACAACATCAGCGTCACATTTATCTATCTCCACACACAACATCAGCGTCACATTTATCTATCTCTACACACAACATCAGCGTCACATTTATCTATCTCCACACACAACAATAGTGGTCACATTTATCTATCTCCACACACAACATCAGTGGTCACATTTATCTATCTCTACACACACACATCAGCGTCACATTTATCTATCTCCACACACACACATCAGCGTCACATTTATCTATCTCCACACACACACATCAGCGTCACATTTATCTATCTCCACACACAACATCAGCGTCACATTTATCTATCTCCACACACAACAATAGTGGTCACATTTATCTATCTCCACACACAACAATAGTGGTCACATTTATCTATCTCCACACACACACATCAGCGTCACATTTATCTATCTCCACACACACACATCAGCGTCACATTTATCTATCTCCACACACACCATCAGTGGTCACATTTATCAATCTCCACACACAACAATAGTGGTCACATTTATCTATCTCCACACACAACATCAATGGTCACATTTATCAATCTTCACACACAACATCAGCGTCACATTTATCTATCTCCACACACACCATCAGTGATCACATTTATCTATCTCCACACACACCATCAGTGTCACATATATCTATCTCCACACACACCATCAGTGGTCACATTTATCAATCTCCACACACAACATCAGTGGTCACATTTATCAATCTCCACACACAACATCAGTGGTCACATTTATCAATCTCCATACACACCATCAGTGGTCACATTTATCAAGCTCCATACACCATCAGTGGTCACATTTATCAATCTCCATACACCATCAGTGGTTGTTCACATTTATCAATCTCCACACACAACATCAGTGGTCACATTGATCAATGTCCTGTTGTATGGGGTCATTCAAATATTCCTTTCATAAGCCTAGAGACAACATTATACTGTTTCTCCTGATGTCACCTTTGCTTTTCTTAATATTATCGTTTCTTGTTATCTAACGATGTTTTTTTTATCAACTCTGTCTGTCTGTCTGTCTGTCTAGTAAAACGCTTGTCGCCCTATCTCAAGCAAGTTGAAGTTTTGCACAATTATCTCTTAACAAAACAATTATCTATTTACTTAATTTACTATTAGTTATTATTATGTTAGAAATGAACGAGTAGTCATTCTCTGGCGCTGCCAGGGTCGAGTTTCGCTAAAGAGAAACAAAATTCATCGTAGTCCCTTTAACAGTTTCCACTGAGGAATTTTCTGGTGATGTGGCAGGTCTGCAGCAGTACCGCCTTCTGACAGGCAACGAAGATGTTCCTAGGAATGTTAAGGGCCTTGAAGGTGTCTGTGAGGTCAGTTGTTATTATCCCCTCGGTTGATATAACAATGGGGTATATTGTTATTTTGGACAATTTCCATAGACGCTTAATCTCCAAGCCTAGGTTCCCATATTTTCTTTGTTTTTCTATCTCAGTTTTTCTTAAATTATGAGACAGTGGTACGGCGATATCGATAATGGTAGCGGTTTTTTCTTTTTTATCGATGAACAGCAGATCCGGGCGATTGAGATCTACCGTTTTGTCGGTCAGAATAGGCCTATCCCAGTACAGCAGATGTTCAGTAGACTCGAGAACCTCTTGCGGAGAGTATTTATAATAAGGGGGAGTGTCCTTACCGATCAATTTGTACGTCAAAGCCAGGTGTTGGTGTATTAACTTTGCAACTTGGTTATGGCGACCTAGGTAGGCTGATTCTGATAGGGCTGGACATCCTGCCATAATGTGTTCAATCGACTCGCCCACATTTCCACATTTTCGGCATTTGTCGACAACATTGAGTTTCAGGATATGCTTCTCGTAATTTTTTGTCCTGATTACTCTGTCCTGTATTGCTGTAACAAAGCCTTCTGTTTCAGGGTAGAGATGACCTGCTTTGAGCCATGTTAAGGAAGCAGCCTTGTCGATGTTGTCCCCATGTAATGAAGCCGGAAATTTTCCGTGGAGTGTTTTTTCTTCCCATTGGCGAATCTCATGCCCTGCGTCGTCCAAACCGATATTGACATCAGCATTGTGTAGGTTCAGAGGGGTTGCATCGGAGTCGTATTTCCGTAGGAAGGAAACTAATTTATTGCTGGAGGCGAGCAGTTTTGATCGTATTTTTAAAACTTGCATCTTACACAATTTGAAGATGTTCTGCAATCCACGACCCCCATCCTTCCTGGGCAGGTATAACCTTATGGTGGAGGACTTGGGGTGTAGACATCGAAACTTGGTTAGTAATTTTCTAGTGAGTCTGTCAATGTCATGTAGGTCGGTGTCAGTCCATTTGATCACACCGAACGTGTAAAGGAGCACAGGGACGGCCCAGCTGTTAATTGCAGTGATGAGATTACTGCCAGACAGTTTGGTGTTGAGGATTTTATTAACTCTTTGCCTATATTTGCCAAGAAAGTCCTCTTTTAATTTCTTATGGTTTATCTTGGCATTCTGGTTTATTCCAAGATATTTATAAATAGAGGCGGAGTTCAATTCCTCGATGCCTTCAAATTCAATGTTGGTGTTCGTTGCCTTGCCCTTTTTAATGCTTATGATGCCACACTTATCCAGGCCAAAAGACATACAGATATCGTCACTAAAGCATTTTACCGTTTTGATTAAGGTGTGTAATTTTTGCTCGGTTTCTGCATATAGCTTTAGATCATCCATGTATAATAAGTGGGACACACATTTTGTACATTTAGTGTCAACCCTAAAACCGTTTGTAGAGTCTTGGAGTAATGTAGATAGAGGATTAATCGCTAGGTGGAACCAGAGTGGAGATAGTGAGTCACCCTGGTATATACCTCTTCTTATGTGCACAGAACCTAGTTTATCACGATTTAGGTGCAGGTTTATCTTCCAATTATCCATACAGACTTTCAATAGTTGTTTTATTCTTGGGTTATTATTATTATTATTATTATTATTATTATTTTGGTATCGAGCAAAAGAAAGAATTCGTACTTGACAGATGTGGTGGTTTAATCTGAATTAGTCCCCTTGAGGAGGCTTGAGCCGAACTTTTGTTTTATTCATTTAAAAAGCGACCATGGTAACATTCACATTTGTATTTATTCCCCCCCCCCCTCCCCTTGCAAGTGATACGATCATAACGCCTTGACAAAAGAAAGCTAAATGCATGGAATAGCGAGAACAAAACAATTGGTGAAAATATTTCTAACCGCACAGATTTATTGTTAGTCAATATCTTTTACAAATTTAATGACATGACTGATTTAAACTGATGGATATAATGACCTCTCTACTTTTATTTTACAAAACTTCTACCAACTTCCTCGCGGTGTCTCTGATATAAAGTTTGTACACGTTATATCTCTCTCCTCACTCTCTCCTCACTCTCTCCTCACTCTCTCCTCATTCTCTCCTCACTCTCTCCTCACTCTCTCCTCATTCTCTCCTCATTCTCTCCTCTAGTTGAAACAACTAACCATTGCCCCAAACAACATGGGAATCAAAATTTGACCAATTATTTTATAAATTAGTATTCATTAATTAATTTTGTTTTATAATTAGGTCGTCAATTAAAAATTTGAAACTAACAATAGATAACTATAAAAGCTAATATGAAAGAAAACTTAACACACACGTACATGCCTTCATAAGGTAACCGGCATTGTTATATTCATTGTATACTGTGCGAATTTAACGTTTTACTAATGGTCGGTCTTGGTCTTATCTTGTTCTCTGACGTCACCGGATGTAGATGTCTCTGTGCTGGCCAAGATGCTGCAAACTCCACATGTCAGGAAAGCCTTGTTCATCGGCTGTTCCCTGCAGATGTTTCAACAGTTTTGTGGTATCAACACAGTCATGTATGTAGCCTAAACCATGTGAACTGAAACACACGTGTCAAGACACACATCAACAAATACAGTAACACACATCAACAAATACAGGAACACACATCAACAAATACAGTAACACACATCAACAAATACAGTAACACACATCAACAAATACAGTAACACACATCAATACTAGTATTATGGTTATTTTTGACTCAGACAATTAGAAGCTATTTTATCTTATTTTATACGCATAGGCCTCATTATTGGCGTTTCGTCAAAGGTAAATTTAGGTAGGTTCTATGCATGTTTATGCATCAATGTAAGCACTGTAGTCCCAAATATTAATTAGAGGTAAATTCGATGACCGGTATCACGCACCCCCCTCCACCAAATACTATCTCGGAGTAGGTCTCGATCTTTCAAATATTTCAAAAGCTCTTTGTTGCTTGAGCTTTTGTTAATATTGTATCATGCGCATCGAACGCTGACATATTTTGGCCAAATTTCCCCCCCCCCCTCATTTAAACTCTCCTGTAACATATTTTGGCCGTGATTTCTACTTTGTGTTACTTTGAATTAGATCTCGGCCCGCTTCTATTGACCTCCCATACGCCAACACATACTTCTGGACTGAGACTTACATGGTTCACACTTGTCTAGCTTTCCTCGTTATCACCCCTCAATATGATTTGACATACAATCACTTGACATACAATCACTTGACATACAATCACTTGACATACAATCGCTTGACATACAATCTTCGGCTTCGTATTTAATATTCCAGTCTCTCCAAGCCTTTGGTCGGACCCCCCCCCCCCTTTTGTTCTCACTTCCACCCTCAACACACACACACACAATAATAAAAGTTATAACTCGAGCTACATAGAAGTTTGTTTTGATACATTTGTACAACAAAACTCCGTACTCAGTCAATTTCTGTTTCATAGGAAGAATAAACAAAAGCAAGTTTGGCGCCCGAGAGAAATGTATGCACACACACACATACACACACACACACAAGTTGAAATAGTGCGTAAAAAACGGAACAACTTTTAATCAGGTACCTTGTGGATACAAACTCGCTTTCAGTAAATCCCTGTGGTTTCGCTCATGAAAGGTGCGTAGTTGTTCTAGGCACAAGGGAAATAATAACTGGTGAAGTTTTCGTATTTTTTCGTTCACCTCAAGTAGAGAATGAGTGTTATGCCAGTACATGAACCAGTACCCTTTTAGGAATATACTATATACTATATATAGGAACATAGTTCAATATACTATAGATTGCTACTTTACTATATATAATTAACCATGGGCGTAGCCAGGATTTTTTTCGGGGAGGGGGGAGTGTTGGGGGGATTTTTTCTCCACCCCCCCCGCGCTATATATTTATATATATATATATATATATATATATATATATATATATATATATATATATATATATATATATATATATATGTATGTATGTATGTATGTATGTATATATGTATGTATGTATGTATGTATGTATGTATGTATGTATGTATGTATGTATGTATATGTGTGTTTGTGTGTGTATAAATAATCTTTATTACATTCTGACTCTTCATTCTTTCGGAAGACGTTTATTATACCCTAAAATAGGTTCTTCTTGGATTTTGTGGAAAAATTGTAGACTCCCCGAACCTTGACAGTAATGGGGTCTGGGGGAGCAATGTGAGCTCGCCAAGCACTATTTCCGGTATTGAAAGCCTAAAAAATGCAAGCACTGAGGTATTTACAGTGCATTATTCTGCTATTAAAAAGTTTTATTTCAAAACCTGTGCTATTCTTACTGACTTAGATCCTCCCGCGCCGTTCGGCTCATTGGGCGACAAGCTGTTTCCACAAAAATCTGTCACTGGCAATGTCTGAAGCTTCTTCCCATCTGCTCTGAGGATCTCTATAAAAGTGTGGCGTGAAGTTGTACTAGGATGTTCCTGTTTGCGATTTCCTCGTAATGGCCTCTATGTCATTGCAACTCTTATTATGCGTAATTCATTTTTGTCGGAATACATTTTCCGCAAACCTCATGCAACCCTCTGTCACAACCTTACCAAGGGGTCGACTCCCAGTTTGGCATAAGATTTCCTTGATTGAGACCCGATCTCTATAACTTAAAAATAACTGACTCCTAAAATCCGTCTGAGCCATCTTTGTTGAGCCACATTTAGTCTTTTTCAATATCGGCAGATGACTATCCACTGCACTTTATTAATAAAGTCCAGCCACTGGTATAAATTTTGCAACCTCTCTTGGCTACGCTCTTGGAATTATGTGACTGTAGTTTGCTTTAGATTTTATATTGAAAAGGGAAGTTTTATCGTCAAAATAATCTGTTGTGGGGTTTTAAACTAAAAGAATCTCTGGAGTTTTTTTTTAACATATTCAAAACCCCATTTAGCTACGCTCATAGAATTTGGTGAGTGTAGTTTGCTTTTGAATAATATTGAAGAGAGAGGTTTTCAACCTCAAAACTCTCTGTAGGGGGATTTTAAACTCAAAAACATCTGGAATGGTTTTCAACTTTTAAAAAAGCCATCTGGAAGAGGGGGTTTAAATTCAAAACTCCCCTTTGGCTTGGCTAAGCTCAAAGAATTTTTGTGTGTAATTCACATTTTTTTTTATATTGAAGTATTTTTTAGCATCAAACCCCGATGAATGGGGGTTTAAACTGAAAACCCTCTTTGGCTACGTTCATAGAATATTGAGTGTGTAATTTGCTTTTTTTTTAATAGAAGAGAATTTTTTTCGCTTCAAATCCACTGAAAGGGGGGTTGAAACTCAAAATCCCCTTTGGCTACACTCATAGAATTTGTAGTGTGTAATTTGCTTTTTTTATATTGAAGAGGTATTTTTTTTAGCTTTAAATCCGCTGAAGGGGGGTTTAAACTCAAAACCCCTTTGGCTACGCTCATAGCATTTTCACTGTGTAATTTGCCTTTTTATATTGAAGAGGGGGTTTTGTAGTAAATTTCGGAGAGGGGTTTTAAAATCAAAATCTTCCTAGCTATGCTCTTGGAATTTGGGGATTGTCGTTTTCTTTTGTTTTATAGAAGAGGGGAATTTAACTGCAAAACCCCCTGGTAGGGGTTTTAAACTCAAAACCCCCTTGGCTGCGCTTAGGCAAGTGATGGTTTAGAATTAAAATCTCCCCTAAAATAAACAAAATCAAAGAAAAAAATCAGTCACTAAAGTCCGTCTCCCCCCCCCCCTGCGGAGGGAGGATTTCATTTCGGGGGGGGGGGGGGTTTGAGCCCCAAACCCCCCTGGCTACGCCCATGTAATTAACGACTCTCATTTCCCACTGGAGTTAACAAGTTTCGTTAGTTTTCGCTTCTAAAAGAGAGTGCAGTTTTTAACGTTTATTGCCAAAGAAGTTGCTGCTTGAGTCCAAATGTAAACACGAGTCCATTTATTTTAAACAACAGTTATTACAGCGCCACCATTTTGAAATATGCTGGCTATGCTAGAAAACAGGCGCTGTGGTTGGCTTGCATTCCTGCCACCTTCAATTTCCTGGCCACTTTTATTGCACTTTGGGCAGTGGAGACAACAGGGCGGAAAATGATTTTGGCTTTCAGTTTCGGCGGTGAGTAAAAGAAGACTTGTGGAGCCTACATGTCTGCCACGTTGGCAGTGCTTTGCGTAGATCTGGATCGACGTCTTTGGGATAACATTGGCATTGGGGAGAGAGGGAGGGATAAAGACAGGACTTTAAGTTTGATATCTGGCATAATGAATAGTACACAGCAAATTAGAAGCAATCTAAGGGAGAGAGAGAAGAGAAAGAGAGAGAGAGAGAGAGGCTAAGTCAAAACTGCCAAACTGCTGAGATTGCAAACTAGAAAACAAAACCTGCAGTGGCGTAGCTAGGAATTTGCAATCATTTGGTGACCGAGGGCTTGACATCTTTGGGGGTCCCTCTCAACTAGGGCCCGAAGGGATTTGTAAAATTCTCCCCTCCTTCCCCCACCCTATCTACGCCTCTGAAAACCTGCCAACGGACCCATCTGCGTCCTTGGCATACTGAAAACAATTGAGGGTCTTAGATAATATACTTTGCAGAGAGCTTCGGTTTCTTAAATGCCATTTGTTATTTCTGTCAACACTCAAGTCACAGAGCGATTTGTCCTATTTCACCAGGTTTTGTTTCTCTCTGGTTTCAATAATGTTGAATGTTACAGCTATGACTGGATATTGATAAACTTTATGTAATGTTATAGTCTGTCGCGTAATGTACGCGTCAAGGTCTCATGATTCAAATCAATCTAATACTGTATATATGTATCTACGCTTTACTGTCATATAAATATATTGTTTATAATGACGTAGCTTCGAGAAGATACACTAACTTGCACATAATAGAATTCCATTGTACTAAACTAAATTTGAAGTTATTTCAGACGCGGGTCATGTTTAAAAAAACAGGGAAGAACAAGTACCGTGGGGTCGTATTCCAAAAGGTTTATTGTGTTGACTTGTGTGCACGTTCATGTGAAATTCAATGAATGATTTAAATATGTATGACTATCCAGCTATACCGTGGGGTTTGGATGGTCCATCCTAGTTGTGACAAACACCAAACAAGATTCCATCCACAAAAGTGTTCCGTATCAGTTCAGCTATGGATATAGGCTAATGAACACTCTGTTGTTGAATGTTACAGCTATAGCTGGTGCCTTGGGCGTCATGTCTTTCGGCTTCGCTATGGTCCATCTGGAGTCTCCACCAGCTTCGTCTAGCTTCGAAGAAAACCCTATGGAGGACCTATGCAGTCAGTATCAGTAAGTGGACGGAATACACTTCTGTAGACCTTTTTTTGACACAAGCTAGAAATCGGCTACTTTACAGTTGTTAATCTAGCTTCATCAATAAAACAAGGATAATATAAAAATACTTTAAAAAAAACTAATCTAGGGTGAATAACTTTACATTTACACCTATATATCTCATTAATGTAGAATTTATTTCCTTTTTTCTACATAAAAAATACCAACTTTTGATTGATTCATTTTGTATTAGGTACAATAAAGAACTGCCTAAAGTTTCAACTTGATCCGAGAATTGGTGTGGGAGAAATAACATGTACAATTTTCTAAGGGGACAAAACCCAAATATTAACCATATCTCTGAATATTGAACATTAATTTTGATTATCGGTATCAAACAAAATAATTAATTACTAGTAATTAATTGACTTATTTGCTATATTTTTAAAAATTGATTTATGTATTGTCTTCGCCTATCAATAAATTGTGCAAAAATTGAACTTGTTCCGAGAATGGGTGTGGGGAAAATAACGTGTTCAAACTTTTTACCAGACAGACAGAGTGACAGAGTGAGTTGATAAAAACTTTTTTATTAGTGAAGTGTTTATTTCCTAGTCATTCTTCGGTCTACTAAATGTCACAAACCATGATTGTGAGTTAGGGGCTATATTGTTAAAGCCCCTTCATATTTGACTTTTATTGTACTCCAGACTCCAAGTAAACATGAAACTGGCCATGATGTGACATTAACTGGTTCTCGTGGAGAATAAAGGGTGTGCGGATCATATTAAAAATAATAAAACACAGTCGAACCCGTCGGACCACGACATGCCTCGATCATTTTGGTCATGTCAACCTTCTGGTCCGATACACTACTGTGCAATAATATTTATTTTGAATCTTTAGGTAATGGTCCAAATAAGTGGCTGATCCGATTAATTTGTGGCTTGGCTAACCGGATTTGACAGTGTAATATAATATGATAAGTTATGATATAATATAAAATGTAAAATGATTTAAGAATTACAAAGGTAACATCATCCCTGTGTAAAAGATCGTACGCCCCAGAGCGCTAGACAACGTGTGCGACACGTTTAGAATGGGGCCTGAGTTCTGAGACTGACTTCAGTTTGTATTTTGTTATGCAGCACAAAGAAAGACTCGCACAGATCCAATGGACTTATGTTTACAACTCTTGCGACATTCCTTGATTTTTTCAGCGACATTTTGTACACTTACTCTTATCAGCTTGCAAATTCTTCATCGGCTAAACATGGAACCTGAACACGTATCTTAAAGATGACTCCAACGGTTTTCTTAGAAATTTGATATCTTACGACATTTGCGACATTGCTTGATTTTATCAGCGACATTAAAAACATTGTTTCTATTGTTAAACTTTGACTAAAAACTGTCTCATGTTTTATTTCAGCTGTTGGACTTTGCCTAAGAACTGTCTTATATTTTATTTCAGCTGTTAGACATTGCATAAGAACTGTCACATGTTTTATTTCTGCTGTTAGACTTTGCCTAAGAACTGTATCATGTTTTATTCCAGCTGTTAGACTTTGCCTAAGAACTGTCACATGTTTATTTCAGCTGTTGGACTTTGCCTAAGAACTGTATCATGTTTTATTTCAGCACTTGTGAAGAGTGTATCTACGACAAGCTTTGCGGCTACTGCGCCAGCAACACGGACGACGATGAGCCACTGAATGGCTCCTGCATCAGCACCGACATTGGCGACAAGCAATTCGCCTTGTGGGGCAAATGTTCTTACTCCAACATCTCCAACTCCTACAAGAGGAATGACGTCATGTGGGTGTACGGACTGTGTCCGTCTGTCTTCTCGTTCTTTGCAGAGGCTGGGCTCATCCTGGTGGTCCTCAGCTTTGCTCCAGGTAAAGAACCTCTCCGAAAGATAAGATAAGAAGATAAGAAGATATAAAAAAAGGTCGAAAAATTCAAGTTGGTCTTAAAACAACTTTATCACGTGACATGAACGCTTATGAACATTGAAAATGAAACAAAACAACGATTATTTAATAGTTTTTTTTTTCAATTTGATGGTTTGTTCATACTGCCCAATATTTGATGATTACTTCCAAAATACAATGACCAGAAAAACAAAAACATTCTTTCAAAACAAAGCTTATGCAAAGTGTGACTGTATCACTAGCTTGGATCAGTCATGTCATTACATTTGTCATAAATCTAAACCAACAACAATAAATCTGTGCCATTAATAATATATATATTTTGTTTAGCGCCATTTCATGCTTTTAGCTTTCTCAATACTCTATGACTTATCTGGACTAGTTGGGAATATGGGGAGAAGAGAGAAATCGAGATCTGGGTAGATTTTTACCATAATTGGCTTAAAAAAACATTTACAAAAAAGTGTATCTGGGTAACGACCTGAATTCGAACTCACGCCCCCTCGGGCTCACGTGCTGGCCACTTTGCCAGTGAGGTACTTATGACTAAAGAAATTGTATAGTTATATATTGTTTGCTTTAATTTAGAGCGGTGACCTATAAAGGGGACTAATTCAGCTTATACCACCATTTCAGTTTTGTGGAGCATTCACGCTTGTTCAAGATACCTAACAAAATAATTAATAACCAATAGTTAATTAACTAATTAGTATTTTTTTTTAAATTGATCCTTATGTTGTCAAAAATAAATAATTGTGCACAATTTCAGCTTCATAAATAATGTGTAAAAACTTTTACAAGACAGACAGACAAACAGACAGACAGATAAACAGATAGACAAAGAGAAAGACTGACAGATAGAGTGAGTTGATAAAAGCTTTATATAAATAATTGACACCTCTTGATTACCATCGATCTACTCAGTGGCATAGCTAGGGATTTGGGGACCCACGGACTTTGACCTCTTTGGGGGGCCCTGCATTTTGACATTCAACATCTATGACACGAGATAGTGGCTTCACATTTCATATCTCATGTAAAACACATTTCGGACAATCATTTGGGGGACCCTCTCAAGTGAGGGAGATTTTAAAATTTGAACACCCCTCCCCCACCCTACACACGTCACTGGATTTAATATAGATAACTGATGTCTAGTCATTTACGAATCACTATTTATTTTCTGGTTGACTAATTATTCTTAGTTCCTAATCCGCAATATGTGGTGGTGGTGGTGGATTGGGGGGGGGGGGGCAAATATAACAAGAAACTTGAAAATCTCCTGATCAAAGTTTGCACCAATAACGTACAGTTCCTGGCTCTATTGAAGCATGGTGGTAGAGTGGCTAAACATTTAGTTCCTGAGCCATGAAGTTTAAGTTCGAGTGAGGGTTCTTTACTTGCTTTAATAAATCAGAGAGAAAAAAAAAGCGATAGTGAAAGGGTGTGTGCTTTAGAAATTGTTGGTCACCAGGCCATGTATGATCTCAGGTGCTGGCCCCATGCCATGGACAATCAACGCTGAGATCTACCCCTCCTGGTGTCGGGGAATGGCAAACTCCCTAGCCACGCTTACTAACTGGACATGCAATTTGATTGTCTCCTTCAGTTTCCTGACACTAAAATACTATCTGTATATGTGGGGTAAGTACATAGAGCTGTTAAATATGTGGGGTAAGTACATCAAGCTATTAAATATGTGGGTAAGTACATCAAGCTATTAAATATGTGGGTAAGTACATCAAGCTGTTAAATATGTGGGGTGCATACATCAAGCTATTAAATATGTGGGTAAGTACATCAAGCTATTAAATATGTGGGTAAGTACATAGAGCTGTTAAATATGTGGGGTAAGTACATCAAGCTATTAAATATGTGGGTAAGTACATCAAGCTATTAAATATGTGGGTAAGTACATAGAGCTGTTAAATATGTGGGGTAAGTACATCAAGCTATTAAATATGTGGGTAAGTACATCAAGCTGTTAAATATGTGGGTAAGTACATAGAGCTGTTAAATATGTGGGGTAAGTACATCAAGCTATTAAATATGTGGGTAAGTACATCAAGCTATTAAATATGTGGGTAAGTACATCAAGCTATTAAATATGTGGGTAAGTACATCAAGCTATTAAATATGTGGGTATCAAGTTGTTAAATATGTGGGTAAGTATATCTAGTTGTTAAATATATGGGTAAGTATATCTAGTTGTTAAATATGTGGGTAAGTATATCTAGCTGTTAAATATGTGGGTAAGTATATCAAGTTGTTAAATATGTGGATAATGACATCTAGTACATAGAGCTGTAAAGTTTGTGTGGTAAGTACATAGAGCTGTTATGTTTGTGGGGTGAGTACATAGAGCTGTTATGTTTGTGGGGTGAGATCATAGAGCTGTTATGTTTGTGGGGTGAGATCATAGAGCTGTTATGTTTGTGGGGTGAGATCATAGAGCTGTTATGTTTGTGGGGTGAGATCATAGAGCTGTTATGTTTGTGGGGTGAGTACATAGAGCTGTTAAATATATGGATAATGACATCTAGTACATATAGCTGTAAAGTTTGTGTGGTAAGTACGTAGAGATCTTACGTTTGTGTGGTAAGTACTTAGAGCTGTTATGTTTGTGGGGTGAGTACATAGAGCTGTAAAGTTTGTGTGGTAAGTACATAGAGCTGTTATGTTTGTGGGGTGAGTACATAGAGCTGTTACGTTGTGGGGTGAGTACCCCGAGCTAACACACAGCGTAGTCTTAGCAAGAAACAATGAGTAACCAAGGGAGACTACTTGAGCTTATTATATTTTTGTGAAAAAAAAATTATTACCAGCTTTTGAAATGGTGAATTTTTGTTTGTTCATGTTGAACCACTTCAGCTAACCTTTCTATACCAACTACCGTTTGATGATCTAAAGTGTCCAAGTCTGCTATGTGAATTCATTCATCAGTCCACTCAAAAGCCAGTTTGTTTTGTTCTAAAGGGATGCTATCCAATCAAACTTTAAAAAAAAGTTTCGAGAATGGATCACCAAAGAAAAGTATTTACTTTTAGACCCACTTGGTACTCTATTAGTTATATCCAAATGTTGGCCTATTAAATCTTTTTCATTTTTTTGGTCTGTGGAATACATAAACTCCGAAATGACTGGCCTATTAGTTCTCTACTAGGACACATCAATGTACGATTAGAACACATCAATGTACGACTAGGACACATCAATGTACGACTAGGACACCTCAAGGTACGACTAGGACACATCAATGTACGACTAGGACACATCAATGTACGACTAGGACACATCAATGTACGACTAGGACACATCAATGTACGACTAGGACACATCAATGTACGACTAGGACACCTCAATGTACGACTAGGACACATCAATGTACGACTAGGACACATCAATGTACGACTAGGACACATCAATGTACGACTAGGACACATCAATGTACGACTAGGACACCTCAATGTACGACTAGGACACATCAATGTACGACTAGGACACATCAATGTACGACTAGGACACCTCAATGTACTAGATGTAACAACAAAAAATTCAAACTCTGCCTAGATGTACTCTGTTTTTGTTTCCTCCAATTTCTAGGAACATTTTTACTTTTCGGCTTAGCCAGCGTGCTGGGCTCCTGCTTCGTGGTTCTCTACGTGCCAGAGACCAAAGGCAAGACGCTGGAGGAGATTCAGTTGGTGTTCATGAACAAGCAGGAGAGACAGGAGAGCATGCCGTCCAGCGAATCCCAGGAGTCCCAGTCAAGTAGAATGCCCGAGGAACTAATGCAGAAAAAATGCAAGTCTGTTGGCTGGCTGCCCGTATATAGGACGAGCAGCAGAGGGTCCACAGAGCTAGAGTAGATGGTAGTCAATCTTTTCAGAAGTAGTCGAGCACTGCAGAGCTAGAGTAGATGGTAGTCAATCATTTCGGAAGTAGTCGAGCACTACAGAGCTAGAGTAGATGGTAGTCAATCTTTTCAGAAGTAGTCGAGCACTGCAGAGCTAGAGTAGATGGTAGTCAATCTTTTCAGAAGTAGTCGAGCACTGCAGAGCTAGAGTAGAGGGTAGTCAATCTTTTCAGAAGTAGTCGAGCACTACAGAGCTATAGTAGATGGTAGTCAATCTTTTCAGAAGTAGTCGAGAACTGCAGAGCTATAGTAGAGGGTAGTCAATCATTTCAGAAGTAGTCGAGCACTGCAGAGCTAGAGTAGATGGTAGTCAATCATTTCAGAAGTAGTCAAGCACTGCAGAGCTAGAGTAGATGGTAGTCAATCTTTTCAGAAGTAGTCGAGCACTACAGAGCTATAGTAGATGGTAGTCAATCATTTCAGAAGTAGTCGAGCAATACAGAGCTATAGTAGAGGGTAGTCAATCTTTTCGAGAAGTAGTCGAGCACTACAGAGCTATAGTAGAGGGTAGTCAATCATTTCAGAAGTAGTCGAGCACTACAGAGCTAGAGTAGATGGTAGTCAATCATTTTAGAAGTAGTCGAGCACTACAGAGCTATAGTACAGGGTAGTCAATCATTTCAGAAGTAGTCGAGCACTACAGAGCTATAGTAGAGGGTAGTCAATCTTTTCAGAAGTAGTCTAGCACTACAGAGCTAGAGTAGATAGTAGTCAAACATTTCAGAAGTAGTCGAGCACTGCAGAGCTATAGTAGATGGTAGTCAATCATTTCAGAAGTAGTCGAGCACTACAGAGCTAGAGTAGATGGTAGTCAATCATTTCAGAAGTAGTCGAGCACTACAGAGCTATAGTAGAGGGTAGTCAATCATTTCAGAAGTAGTCGAGCACAACAGAGCTATAGTAGAGGGTAGTCAATCATTTCAGAAGTAGTCGAGCACTACAGAGCTATAGTAGAGGGTAGTCAATCATTTCAGAAGTAGTCGAGCACTGCAGAGCTATAGTAGATGGTAGTCAATCTTTTCAGAAGAAGTCGAGCACTGCAGAGCTAGAATAGATGGTAGTCAATCTTTTCAGAAGTAGTCGAGCACTACAGAGCTAGAGTAGATGGTAGTCAATCATTTCAGAAGTAGTCGATCACTGCAGAGCTATAGTAGATGGTAGTCAATCTTTTCAGAAGTAGTCGAGCACTACAGAGCTATAGTAGAGGGTAGTCAATCATATCAGAAGTAGTCGAGCACTGCAGAGCTAGAGTAGATGGTAGTCAATCTTTTCAGAAGTAGTCGAGCACTACAGAGCTATAGTAGAGGGTAGTCAATCATATCAGAAGTAGTCGAGCACTGCAGAGCTAGAGTAGATGGTAGTCAATCTTTTCAGAAGTAGTCGAGCACTACAGAGCTATAGTAGATGGTAGTCAATCATTTCAGAAGTAGTCGAGCACTACAGAGCTATAGTAGAGGGTAGTCAATCTTTTCGAGAAGTTGTCGAGCACTACAGAGCTATAGTAGAGGGTAGTCAATCATTTCAGAAGTAGTCGAGCACTACAGAGCTAGAGTAGATGGTAGTCAATCATTTTAGAAGTAGTCGAGCACTACAGAGCTATAGTACAGGGTAGTCAATCATTTCAGAAGTAGTCGAGCACTACAGAGCTATAGTAGAGGGTAGTCAATCTTTTCAGAAGTAGTCGAGCACTACAGAGCTAGAGTAGATAGTAGTCAATCATTTCAGAAGTAGTCGAGCACTGCAGAGCTATAGTAGATGGTAGTCAATCATTTCAGAAGTAGTCGAGCACTACAGAGCTAGAGTAGATGGTAGTCAATCATTTCAGAAGTAGTCGAGCACTACAGAGCTATAGTAGAGGGTAGTCAATCATTTCAGAAGTAGTCGAGCACTACAGAGCTATAGTAGAGGGTAGTCAATCATTTCAGAAGTAGTCGAGCACTACAGAGCTATAGTAGAGGGTAGTCAATCATTTCAGAAGTAGTCGAGCACTACAGAGCTATAGTAGAGGGTAGTCAATCATTTCAGAAGTAGTCGATCACTGCAGAGCTATAGTAGATGGTAGTCAATCTTTTCAGAAGTAGTCGAGCACTACAGAGCTATAGTAGAGGGTAGTCAATCATATCAGAAGTAGTCGAGCACTGCAGAGCTAGAGTAGATGGTAGTCAATCTTTTCAGAAGTAGTCGAGCACTACAGAGCTAGAGTAGATGGTAGTCAATCTTTTCAGAAGTAGTCGAGCACTACAGAGCTAGAGTAGATAGTAATCAATCTTTTCAGAAGTAGTCGAGCACTACAGAGCTATAGTAGATGGTAGTCAATCATTTCAGAAGTAGTCGAGCACTACAGAGCTAGAGTAGATGGTAGTCAATCATTTCAGAAGTAGTCGAGCACTGCAGAGCTAGAGTAAATGGTAGTCAATCATTTCAGAAGTAGTCGAGCACTACAGAGCTAGAGTAGATGGTAGTCAATCTTTTCAGAAGTAGTCGAGCACTGCAGAGCTAGAGTAGATGGTAGTCAATCTTTTCAGAAGTAGTCCAGAACTGCAGAGCTAGAGTAGATGGTAGTCAATCATTTCAGAAGTAGTCGAGCACTACTGAGCTAGAGTAGATGGTAGTCAATCTTTTTAGAAGTAGTCGAGCACTGCAGAGCTATAGTAGATGGTAGTCAATCTTTTCAGAAGTAGTCGAGCACTACAGAGCTAGAGTAGATGGTAGTCAATCTTTTCAGAAGTAGTCGATCACTGCAGAGCTAGAGTAGAGGGTAGTCAATCATTTCAGAAGTAGTCGAGCACTACAGAGCTAGAGTAGATGGTAGTCAATCTTTTCAGAAGTAGTCGAGCACGGCAGAGCTAGAGTAGATGGTAGTCAATCTTTTCAGAAGTAGTCGAGCACTACAGAGCTAGAGTAGAGGGTAGTCAATCTTTTCAGAAGTAGTCGAGCACTGCAGAGCTAGAGTAGAGGGTAGTCAATCTTTTCAGAAGTAGTCGAGCACTGCAGAGCTAGAGTAGATGGTAGTCAATCATTTCAGAAGTAGTCGAGCACTACAGAGCTATAGTAGATGGTAGTCAATCTTTTCAGAAGTAGTCGAGCACTACAGAGCTATAGTAGATGGTAGTCAATCTTTTCAGAAGTAGTCGAGCACTGCAGAGCTATAGTAGAGGGTAGTCAATCTTTTCAGAAGTAGTCGATCACTGCAGAGCTAGAGTAGATGGTAGTCAATCTTTTCAGAAGTAGTCGATCACTGCAGAGCTATAGTAGATGGTAGTCAATCTTTTCAGAAGTAGTCGATCACTGCAGAGCTATAGTAGATGGTAGTCAATCTTTTCAGAAGTAGTCGATCACTGCAGAGCTAGAGTAGATGGTAGTCAATCTTTTCCGAAGTAGTCGAGCACTACAGAGCTAGAGTAGATGGTAGTCAATCATTTCAGAACTAGTCGAGCACTACAGAGCTATAGTAGATGGTAGTCAATCTTTTCAGAAGTAGTCGAGCACTGCAGAGCTAGAGTAGAGGGTAGTCAATCTTTTCAGAAGTAGTCGAGCACTACAGAGCTAGAGTAGAGGGTAGTCAATCTTTTCAGAAGTAGTCGAGCACTGCAGAGCTAGAGTAGATGGTAGTCAATCATTTCAGAAGTAGTCGAGCACTGCAGAGCTAGAGTAGAGGGTAGTCAATCTTTTCAGAAGTAGTCGAGCACTACAGAGCTATAGTAGATGGTAGTCAATCTTTTCAGAAGTAGTCGAGAACTGCAGAGCTATAGTAGAGGGTAGTCAATCATTTCAGAAGTAGTCGAGCACTGCTGAGCTAGAGTAGATGGTCGTCAATCATTTCAGAAGTAGTCGAGCACTGCAGAGCTAGAGTAGATGGTAGTCAATCTTTTCAGAAGTAGTCGAGCACTACAGAGCTATAGTAGATGGTAGTCAATCTTTTCAGAAGTAGTCGATCACTGCAGAGCTAGAGTAGATGGTAGTCAATCTTTTCAGAAGTAGTCGATCACTGCAGAGCTATAGTAGATGGTAGTCAATCTTTTCAGAAGTAGTCGAGCACTGCAGAGCTAGAGTAGACGGTAGTCAATCATTTCAGAAGTAGTCGATCACTGCAGAGCAATAGTAGATGGTAGTCAATCTTTTCAGAAGTAGTCGAGCACTGCAGAGCTAGAGTAGATGGTAGTCAATCATTTCAGAAGTAGTCGAGCACTACAGAGCTATATTAGAGGGTAGTCAATCATTTCAGAAGTAGTCGAGCACTACAGAGCTAGAGTAGATGGTAGTCAATCAATTCAGAAGTAGTCGAGCACTACAGAGCTAGAGTAGATGGTAGTCAATCATTTCAGAAGTAGTCGAGCACTACAGAGCTAGAGTAGATGGTAGTCAATCATTTCAGAAGTAGTCGAGCACTGCAGAGCTAGAGTAGATGGTAGTTAATCATTTCAGAAGTAGTCGAGCACTACAGAGCTAGAGTAGATGGTAGTCAATCATTTCAGAACTAGTCGAGCACTACAGAGCTATAGTAGATGGTAGTCAATCATTTCAGAAGTAGTCGAGCACTACAGAGCTAGAGTAGATGGTAGTCAATCTTTTCAGAAGTAGTCGAGCACTGCAGAGCTATAGTAGATGGTAGTCAATCTTTTCAGAAGTAGTCGAGCACTACAGAGCTAGAGTAGATGGTAGTCAATCATTTCAGAAGTAGTCGAGCACTGCAGAGCTAGAGTAGATGGTAGTCAATCTTTTCAGAAGTAGTCGAGCACTACAGAGGTATAGTAGATGGTAGTCAATCTTTTCAGAAGTAGTCGAGCACTGCAGAGCTATAGTAGAGGGTAGTCAATCTTTTCGAGAAGTAGTCGAGCACTACAGAGCTATAGTAGAGGGTAGTCAATCATTTCAGAAGTAGTCGAGCACTACAGAGCTAGAGTAGATGGTAGTCAATCATTTTAGAAGTAGTCGAGCACTACAGAGCTATAGTACAGGGTAGTCAATCATTTCAGAAGTAGTCGAGCACTACAGAGCTATAGTAGAGGGTAGTCAATCTTTTCAGAAGTAGTCGAGCACTACAGAGCTAGAGTAGATAGTAGTCAATCATTTCAGAAGTAGTCGAGCACTGCAGAGCTATAGTAGATGGTAGTCAATCATTTCAGAAGTAGTCGAGCACTACAGAGCTAGAGTAGATGGTAGTCAATCATTTCAGAAGTAGTTGAGCACTACAGAGCTATAGTAGAGGGTAGTCAATCATTTCAGAAGTAGTCGAGCACTACAGAGCTATAGTAGAGGGTAGTCAATCATTTCAGAAGTAGTCGAGCACTACAGAGCTATAGTAGAGGGTAGTCAATCATTTCAGAAGTAGTCGAGCACTGCAGAGCTATAGTAGATGGTAGTCAATCTTTTCAGAAGAAGTCGAGCACTGTAGAGCTAGAGTAGATGGTAGTCAATCTTTTCAGAAGTAGTCGAGCACTACAGAGCTAGAGTAGATGGTAGTCAATCATTTCAGAAGTAGTCGATCACTGCAGAGCTATAGTAGATGGTAGTCAATCTTTTCAGAAGTAGTCGAGCACTACAGAGCTATAGTAGAGGGTAGTCAATCATATCAGAAGTAGTCGAGCACTGCAGAGCTAGAGTAGATGGTAGTCAATCTTTTCAGAAGTAGTCGAGCACTACAGAGCTAGAGTAGATGGTAGTCAATCTTTTCAGAAGTAGTCGAGCACTACAGAGCTAGAGTAGATAGTAATCAATCTTTTCAGAAGTAGTCGAGCACTACAGAGCTATAGTAGATGGTAGTCAATCATTTCAGAAGTAGTCGAGCACTACAGAGCTAGAGTAGATGGTAGTCAATCATTTCAGAAGTAGTCGAGCACTGCAGAGCTAGAGTAGATGGTAGTCAATCATTTCAGAAGTAGTCGAGCACTACAGAGCTAGAGTAGATGGTAGTCAATCTTTTCAGAAGTAGTCGAGCACTGCAGATCTAGAGTAGATGGTAGTCAATCTTATCAGAAGTAGTCGAGAACTGCAGAGCTAGAGTAGATGGTAGTCAATCATTTCAGAAGTAGTCGAGCACTACTGAGCTAGAGTAGATGGTAGTCAATCTTTTTAGAAGTAGTCGAGCACTGCAGAGCTATAGTAGATGATAGTCAATCTTTTCAGAAGTAGTCGAGCAATACAGAGCTAGAGTAGATGGTAGTCAATCTTTTCAGAAGTAGTCGATCACTGCAGAGCTAGAGTAGAGGGTAGTCAATCATTTCAGAAGTAGTCGAGCACTACAGAGCTAGAGTAGATGGTAGTCAATCTTTTCAGAAGTAGTCGAGCACTGCAAAGCTAGAGTACATGGTAGTCAATCTTTTCAGAAGTAGTCGAGCACTACAGAGCTAGAGTAGAGGGTAGTCAATCTTTTTAGAAGTAGTCGAGCACTGCAGAGCTAGAGTAGAGGGTAGTCAATCTTTTCAGAAGTAGTCGAGCACTGCAGAGCTAGAGTAGATGGTAGTCAATCATTTCAGAAGTAGTCGAGCACTACAGAGCTATAGTAGATGGTAGTCAATCATTTCAGAAGTAGTCGAGCACTACAGAGCTATAGTAGATGGTAGTAAATCAATTCAGAAGTAGTCGAGCACTACAGAGCTATAGTAGAGGGTAGTCAATCATTTCAGAAGTAGTCGAGCACTACAGAGCTAGAGTAGAGGGTAGTCAATCAATTCAGAAGTAGTCGAGCACTACAGAGCTAGAGTAGATGGTAGTCAATCATTTCAGAAGTAGTCGAGCACTACAGAGCTAGAGTAGATGGTAGTCAATCATTTCAGAAGTTGTCGAGCACTGCAGAGCTAGAGTAGATGGTAGTCAATCATTTCAGAAGTAGTCGAGCACTACAGAGCTAGAGTAGATGGTAGTCAATCATTTCAGAACTAGTCGAGCACTACAAAGCTATAGTAGATGGTAGTCAATCTTTTCAGAAGTAGTCGAGCACTGCAGAGCTAGAGTAGAGGGTAGTCAATCTTTTCAGAAGTAGTCGAGCACTACAGAGCTAGAGTAGAGGGTAGTCAATCTTTTCAGAAGTAGTCGAGCACTGCAGAGCTAGAGTAGAGGGTAGTCAATCATTTCAGAAGTAGTCGAGCACTGCAGAGCTAGAGTAGAGGGTAGTCAATCTTTTCAGAAGTAGTCGAGCACTACAAAGCTATAGTAGATGGTAGTCAATCTTTTCAGAAGTAGTCGAGAACTGCAGAGCTATAGTAGAGGGTAGTCAATCAATTCAGAAGTAGTCGAGCACTGCAGAGCTAGAGTAGATGGTAGTCAATCATTTCAGAAGTAGTCGAGCACTGCAGAGCTAGAGTAGATGGTAGTCAATCTTTTCAGAAGTAGTCGAGCACTACAGAGCTATAGTAGAGGGTAGTCAATCATTTCAGAAGTAGTCGAGCACTACAGAGCTAGAGTAGAGGGTAGTCAATCAATTCAGAAGTAGTCGAGCACTACAGAGCTAGAGTAGATGGTAGTCAATCATTTCAGAAGTAGTCGAGCACTACAGAGCTAGAGTAGATGGTAGTCAATCATTTCAGAAGTAGTCGAGCACTGCAGAGCTAGAGTAGATGGTAGTCAATCATTTCAGAAGTAGTCGAGCACTACAGAGCTAGAGTAGATGGTAGTCAATCATTTCAGAACTAGTCGAGCACTACAGAGCTATAGTAGATGGTAGTCAATCATTTCAGAAGTAGTCGAGCACTACAGAGCTAGAGTAGATGGTAGTCAATCTTTTCAGAAGTAGTCGAGCACTGCAGAGCTATAGTAGATGGTAGTCAATCTTTTCAGAAGTAGTCGAGCACTACAGAGCTAGAGTAGATGGTAGTCAATCTTTTCAGAAGTAGTCGAGCACTGCAGAGCTAGAGTAGATGGTAGTCAATCTTTTCAGAAGTAGTCGAGAACTGCAGAGCTAGAGTAGATGGTAGTCAATCATTTCAGAAGTAGTCGAGCACTACTGAGCTAGAGTAGATGGTAGTCAATCTTTTTAGAAGTAGTCGAGCACTGCAGAGCTATAGTAGATGATAGTCAATCTTTTCAGAAGTAGTCGAGCAATACAGAGCTAGAGTAGATGGTAGTCAATCTTTTCAGAAGTAGTCGATCACTGCAGAGCTAGAGTAGAGGGTAGTCAATCATTTCAGAAGTAGTCGAGCACTACAGAGCTAGAGTAGATGGTAGTCAATCTTTTCAGAAGTAGTCGAGCACTGCAGAGCTAGAGTAGATGGTAGTCAATCTTTTCAGAAGTAGTCGAGCACTACAGAGCTAGAGTAGAGGGTAGTCAATCTTTTCAGAAGTAGTCGAGCACTGCAGAGCTAGAGTAGAGGGTAGTCAATCTTTTCAGAAGTAGTCGAGCACTGCAGAGCTAGAGTAGATGGTAGTCAATCATTTCAGAAGTAGTCGAGCACTACAGAGCTATAGTAGATGGTAGTCAATCTTTTCAGAAGTAGTCGAGCACTACAGAGCTATAGTAGATGGTAGTCAATCTTTTCAGAAGTAGTCGAGCACTGCAGAGCTATAGTAGAGGGTAGTCAATCTTTTCAGAAGTAGTCGATCACTGCAGAGCTAGAGTAGATGGTAGTCAATGTTTTCAGAAGTAGTCGATCACTGCAGAGCTATAGTAGATGGTAGTCAATCTTTTCAGAAGTAGTCGATCACTGCAGAGCTATAGTAGATGGTAGTCAATCTTTTCAGAAGTAGTCGATCACTGCAGAGCTAGAGTAGATGGTAGTCAATCTTTTCAGAAGTAGTCGAGCACTACAGAGCTAGAGTAGATGGTAGTCAATCTTTTCAGAAGTAGTCGAGCACTGCAGAGCTAGAGTAGATGGTAGTCAATCTTTTCAGAAGTAGTCGAGCACTACAGAGCTATAGTAGATGGTAGTCAATCATTTCAGAAGTAGTCGAGCACTACAGAGCTATAGTAGATGGTAGTCAATCATTTCAGAAGTAGTCGAGCACTACAGAGCTATAGTAGATGGTAGTCAATCTTTTCAGAAGTAGTCGAGCACTACAGAGCTATAGTAGAGGGTAGTCAATCATTTCAGAAGTAGTCGAGCACTACAGAGCTAGAGTAGAGGGTAGTCAATCAATTCAGAAGTAGTCGAGCACTACAGAGCTAGAGTAGATGGTAGTCAATCATTTCAGAAGTAGTCGAGCACTACAGAGCTAGAGTAGATGGTAGTCAATCATTTCAGAAGTAGTCGAGCACTGCAGAGCTAGAGTAGATGGTAGTCAATCATTTCAGAAGTAGTCGAGCACTACAGAGCTAGAGTAGATGGTAGTCAATCATTTCAGAACTAGTCGAGCACTACAGAGCTATAGTAGATGGTAGTCAATCTTTTCAGAAGTAGTCGAGCACTGCAGAGCTAGAGTAGAGGGTAGTCAATCTTTTTAGAAGTAGTCGAGCACTACAGAGCTAGAGTAGAGGGTAGTCAATCTTTTCAGAAGTAGTCGAGCACTGCAGAGCTAGAGTAGATGGTAGTCAATCATTTTAGAAGTAGTCGAGCACTGCAGAGCTAGAGTAGAGGGTAGTCAATCTTTTCAGAAGTAGTCGAGCACTACAGAGCTATAGTAGATGGTAGTCAATCTTTTCAGAAGTAGTCGAGAACTGCAGAGCTATAGTAGAGGGTAGTCAATCAATTCAGAAGTAGTCGAGCACTGCAGAGCTAGAGTAGATGGTAGTCAATCATTTCAGAAGTAGTCGAGCACTGCAGAGCTAGAGTAGATGGTAGTCAATCTTTTCAGAAGTAGTCGAGCACTACAGAGCTATAGTAGAGGGTAGTCAATCATTTCAGAAGTAGTCGAGCACTACAGAGCTAGAGTAGAGGGTAGTCAATCAATTCAGAAGTAGTCGAGCACTACAGAGCTAGAGTAGATGGTAGTCAATCATTTCAGAAGTAGTCGAGCACTACAGAGCTAGAGTAGATGGTAGTCAATCATTTCAGAAGTAGTCGAGCACTGCAGAGCTAGAGTAGATGGTAGTCAATCATTTCAGAAGTAGTCGAGCACTACAGAGCTAGAGTAGATGGTAGTCAATCATTTCAGAACTAGTCGAGCACTACAGAGCTATAGTAGATGGTAGTCAATCATTTCAGAAGTAGTCGAGCACTACTGAGCTAGAGTAGATGGTAGTCAATCTTTTTAGAAGTAGTCGAGCACTGCAGAGCTATAGTAGATGATAGTCAATCTTTTCAGAAGTAGTCGAGCAATACAGAGCTAGAGTAGATGGTAGTCAATCTTTTCAGAAGTAGTCGATCACTGCAGAGCTAGAGTAGAGGGTAGTCAATCATTTCAGAAGTAGTCGAGCACTACAGAGCTAGAGTAGATGGTAGTCAATCTTTTCAGAAGTAGTCGAGCACTGCAAAGCTAGAGTACATGGTAGTCAATCTTTTCAGAAGTAGTCGAGCACTACAGAGCTAGAGTAGAGGGTAGTCAATCTTTTTAGAAGTAGTCGAGCACTGCAGAGCTAGAGTAGAGGGTAGTCAATCTTTTCAGAAGTAGTCGAGCACTGCAGAGCTAGAGTAGATGGTAGTCAATCATTTCAGAAGTAGTCGAGCACTACAGAGCTATAGTAGATGGTAGTCAATCATTTCAGAAGTAGTCGAGCACTACAGAGCTATAGTAGATGGTAGTAAATCAATTCAGAAGTAGTCGAGCACTACAGAGCTATAGTAGAGGGTAGTCAATCATTTCAGAAGTAGTCGAGCACTACAGAGCTAGAGTAGAGGGTAGTCAATCAATTCAGAAGTAGTCGAGCACTACAGAGCTAGAGTAGATGGTAGTCAATCATTTCAGAAGTAGTCGAGCACTACAGAGCTAGAGTAGATGGTAGTCAATCATTTCAGAAGTTGTCGAGCACTGCAGAGCTAGAGTAGATGGTAGTCAATCATTTCAGAAGTAGTCGAGCACTACAGAGCTAGAGTAGATGGTAGTCAATCATTTCAGAACTAGTCGAGCACTACAAAGCTATAGTAGATGGTAGTCAATCTTTTCAGAAGTAGTCGAGCACTGCAGAGCTAGAGTAGAGGGTAGTCAATCTTTTCAGAAGTAGTCGAGCACTACAGAGCTAGAGTAGAGGGTAGTCAATCTTTTCAGAAGTAGTCGAGCACTGCAGAGCTAGAGTAGAGGGTAGTCAATCATTTCAGAAGTAGTCGAGCACTGCAGAGCTAGAGTAGAGGGTAGTCAATCTTTTCAGAAGTAGTCGAGCACTACAAAGCTATAGTAGATGGTAGTCAATCTTTTCAGAAGTAGTCGAGAACTGCAGAGCTATAGTAGAGGGTAGTCAATCAATTCAGAAGTAGTCGAGCACTGCAGAGCTAGAGTAGATGGTAGTCAATCATTTCAGAAGTAGTCGAGCACTGCAGAGCTAGAGTAGATGGTAGTCAATCTTTTCAGAAGTAGTCGAGCACTACAGAGCTATAGTAGAGGGTAGTCAATCATTTCAGAAGTAGTCGAGCACTACAGAGCTAGAGTAGAGGGTAGTCAATCAATTCAGAAGTAGTCGAGCACTACAGAGCTAGAGTAGATGGTAGTCAATCATTTCAGAAGTAGTCGAGCACTACAGAGCTAGAGTAGATGGTAGTCAATCATTTCAGAAGTAGTCGAGCACTGCAGAGCTAGAGTAGATGGTAGTCAATCATTTCAGAAGTAGTCGAGCACTACAGAGCTAGAGTAGATGGTAGTCAATCATTTCAGAACTAGTCGAGCACTACAGAGCTATAGTAGATGGTAGTCAATCATTTCAGAAGTAGTCGAGCACTACAGAGCTAGAGTAGATGGTAGTCAATCTTTTCAGAAGTAGTCGAGCACTGCAGAGCTATAGTAGATGGTAGTCAATCTTTTCAGAAGTAGTCGAGCACTACAGAGCTAGAGTAGATGGTAGTCAATCTTTTCAGAAGTAGTCGAGCACTGCAGAGCTAGAGTAGATGGTAGTCAATCTTTTCAGAAGTAGTCGAGAACTGCAGAGCTAGAGTAGATGGTAGTCAATCATTTCAGAAGTAGTCGAGCACTACTGAGCTAGAGTAGATGGTAGTCAATCTTTTTAGAAGTAGTCGAGCACTGCAGAGCTATAGTAGATGATAGTCAATCTTTTCAGAAGTAGTCGAGCAATACAGAGCTAGAGTAGATGGTAGTCAATCTTTTCAGAAGTAGTCGATCACTGCAGAGCTAGAGTAGAGGGTAGTCAATCATTTCAGAAGTAGTCGAGCACTACAGAGCTAGAGTAGATGGTAGTCAATCTTTTCAGAAGTAGTCGAGCACTGCAGAGCTAGAGTAGATGGTAGTCAATCTTTTCAGAAGTAGTCGAGCACTACAGAGCTAGAGTAGAGGGTAGTCAATCTTTTCAGAAGTAGTCGAGCACTGCAGAGCTAGAGTAGAGGGTAGTCAATCTTTTCAGAAGTAGTCGAGCACTGCAGAGCTAGAGTAGATGGTAGTCAATCATTTCAGAAGTAGTCGAGCACTACAGAGCTATAGTAGATGGTAGTCAATCTTTTCAGAAGTAGTCGAGCACTACAGAGCTATAGTAGATGGTAGTCAATCTTTTCAGAAGTAGTCGAGCACTGCAGAGCTATAGTAGAGGGTAGTCAATCTTTTCAGAAGTAGTCGATCACTGCAGAGCTAGAGTAGATGGTAGTCAATCTTTTCAGAAGTAGTCGATCACTGCAGAGCTATAGTAGATGGTAGTCAATCTTTTCAGAAGTAGTCGATCACTGCAGAGCTATAGTAGATGGTAGTCAATCTTTTCAGAAGTAGTCGATCACTGCAGAGCTAGAGTAGATGGTAGTCAATCTTTTCAGAAGTAGTCGAGCACTACAGAGCTAGAGTAGATGGTAGTCAATCTTTTCAGAAGTAGTCGAGCACTGCAGAGCTAGAGTAGATGGTAGTCAATCTTTTCAGAAGTAGTCGAGCACTACAGAGCTATAGTAGATGGTAGTCAATCATTTCAGAAGTAGTCGAGCACTACAGAGCTATAGTAGATGGTAGTCAATCATTTCAGAAGTAGTCGAGCACTACAGAGCTATAGTAGATGGTAGTCAATCTTTTCAGAAGTAGTCGAGCACTACAGAGCTATAGTAGAGGGTAGTCAATCATTTCAGAAGTAGTCGAGCACTACAGAGCTAGAGTAGAGGGTAGTCAATCAATTCAGAAGTAGTCGAGCACTACAGAGCTAGAGTAGATGGTAGTCAATCATTTCAGAAGTAGTCGAGCACTACAGAGCTAGAGTAGATGGTAGTCAATCATTTCAGAAGTAGTCGAGCACTGCAGAGCTAGAGTAGATGGTAGTCAATCATTTCAGAAGTAGTCGAGCACTACAGAGCTAGAGTAGATGGTAGTCAATCATTTCAGAACTAGTCGAGCACTACAGAGCTATAGTAGATGGTAGTCAATCTTTTCAGAAGTAGTCGAGCACTGCAGAGCTAGAGTAGAGGGTAGTCAATCTTTTCAGAAGTAGTCGAGCACTACAGAGCTAGAGTAGAGGGTAGTCAATCTTTTCAGAAGTAGTCGAGCACTGCAGAGCTAGAGTAGATGGTAGTCAATCATTTTAGAAGTAGTCGAGCACTGCAGAGCTAGAGTAGAGGGTAGTCAATCTTTTCAGAAGTAGTCGAGCACTACAGAGCTATAGTAGATGGTAGTCAATCTTTTCAGAAGTAGTCGAGAACTGCAGAGCTATAGTAGAGGGTAGTCAATCAATTCAGAAGTAGTCGAGCACTGCAGAGCTAGAGTAGATGGTAGTCAATCATTTCAGAAGTAGTCGAGCACTGCAGAGCTAGAGTAGATGGTAGTCAATCTTTTCAGAAGTAGTCGAGCACTACAGAGCTATAGTAGAGGGTAGTCAATCATTTCAGAAGTAGTCGAGCACTACAGAGCTAGAGTAGAGGGTAGTCAATCAATTCAGAAGTAGTCGAGCACTACAGAGCTAGAGTAGATGGTAGTCAATCATTTCAGAAGTAGTCGAGCACTACAGAGCTAGAGTAGATGGTAGTCAATCATTTCAGAAGTAGTCGAGCACTGCAGAGCTAGAGTAGATGGTAGTCAATCATTTCAGAAGTAGTCGAGCACTACAGAGCTAGAGTAGATGGTAGTCAATCATTTCAGAACTAGTCGAGCACTACAGAGCTATAGTAGATGGTAGTCAATCATTTCAGAAGTAGTCGAGCACTACAGAGCTAGAGTAGATGGTAGTCAATCTTTTCAGAAGTAGTCGAGCACTGCAGAGCTATAGTAGATGGTAGTCAATCTTTTCAGAAGTAGTCGAGCACTACAGAGCTAGAGTAGATGGTAGTCAATCATTTCAGAAGTAGTCGAGCACTGCAGAGCTAGAGTAGATGGTAGTCAATCTTTTCAGAAGTAGTCGAGCACTACAGAGGTATAGTAGATGGTAGTCAATCTTTTCAGAAGTAGTCGAGCACTGCAGAGCTATAGTAGATGGTAGTCAATCTTTTCAGAAGTAGTCGAGCACTACAGAGCTAGAGTAGATGGTAGTCAATCATTTCAGAAGTAGTCGAGCACTGCAGAGCTAGAGTAGATGGTAGTCAATCTTTTCAGAAGTAGTCGAGCATTGCAGAGCTATAGTAGATGGTAGTCAATCTTTTCAGAAGTAGTCGAGCACTGCAGAGCTATAGTAGATGGTAGTCAATCTTTTCAGAAGTAGTCGAGCACTGCAGAGCTATAGTAGATGGTAGTCAATCTTTTCAGAAGTAGTCGAGCACTGCAGAGGTATAGTAGATGGTAGTCAATCTTTTCAGAAGTAGTCGAGCACTGCAGAGCTAGAGTAGATGGTAGTCAATCTTTTCAGAAGTAGTCGAGCACTGCAGAGCTAGAGTAGATGGTAGTCAATCTTTTCAGAAGTAGTCGAGCACTACAGAGCTATAGTAGATGGTAGTCAATCATTTCAGAAGTAGTCGAGCACTACAGAGCTAGAGTAGATGGTAGTCAATCATTTCAGAAGTAGTCGAGCACTGCAGAGCTATAGTAGATGGTAGTCAATCTTTTCAGAAGTAGTCGAGCATTGCAGAGCTAGAGTAGATGGTAGTCAATCATTTCAGAAGTAGTCGAGCACTACAGAGCTAGAGTAGATGGTAGTCAATCATTTCAGAAGTAGTCGAGCACTGCAGAGCTATAGTAGATGGTAGTCAATCTTTTCAGAAGTAGTCGAGCACTGCAGAGCTATAGTAGATGGTAGTCAATCATTTCAGAAGTAGTCGAGCACTGCAGAGCTATAGTAGATGGTAATCAATCATTTCAGAAGTAGTCGAGCACTGCAGAGCTAGAGTAGATGGTAGTCAATCTTTTCAGAAGTAGTCGAGCACTGCAGAGCTATAGTAGATGGTAGTCAATCTTTTCAGAAGTAGTCGAGCACTGCAGAGCTATAGTAGATGGTAGTCAATCTTTTCAGAAGTAGTCGAGCACTACAGAGCTATAGTAGATGGTAGTCAATCATTTCAGAAGTAGTCGAGCACTGCAGAGCTATAGTAGATGGTAGTCAATCATTTCAGAAGTAGTCGAGCACTGCAGAGCTAGAGTAGATGGTAGTCAATCTTTTCAGAAGTAGTCAAGCACTAGAACTAAATCCTCTTTTGAAAGTTTGATATCAAATAGTCTTCAGGTTGTTAAGGTAAACATTTTCCAGTTACTTCAGAGATAGGATAGATACTAGACTCTATTGGTTAGATGCTTAAAAGTAAGTGATGGTTAGACCGTGATTTCCAATAGAATTCATGTATTCACATAAGTGCAATATTTGTATATAATAAAAGAAAAAAACAAGTGGATTTAGATTTGTCTCTGTGTCTGTAATGAAAAAACTTTAAGATCATTTTATTACTTTTACTAAGTGCTAGATCTAGTGTGAAACTATCCTGGAACTTTCATGACTTAATTATAGACTTGAACCTCCATGACTGTCAGGTGAGGTACTGTTTGCTTATCTAGGGGTGCACATACTTGCATTGATTTCCCGGGTTCCTCCCCCAGCTCAACAGTATAAACCAAAACAAGGAGTACTAGCGTGTAAAACTCTGACTTACTAAACATCGACTAAATGTCATTCAACTGAACAGTTATTGAATAACAACAATGGTTCAACACGAACAATAGTTAATAATAACGATACCTTAATTTACATGAGTTGACAACAAGAGCTTAAGTTTAGCAATTTAATGAACAAATGAAATATTATGATATGAATCATGAAGCCTCAATCTATATATATATATAATTCTCTTCTTCGCTCAAGAGTTTGGACGAGAAGAAGAAGTAAAAAAAAGATCACTCTTTTATTTCTGCGGATAGAGTTATCCCACGAACTTTACGAGCCTTGCGTGTAGCGAGTCATACAGTATATGCCTATCATAAAAATTCTATTTCCTACATAAATCACGTTCAATAGCAAGAATTAACAAATGTTTCAATTTATCTACGAGAATTGTTGAATTTAAGTAATTCTTCATTAGTTTGAGGCGCGAAAAGCTTCTTTCACCAGATTCCAAAATTACGGGATAATGCCGTTTTTTTTTATCGCGCGTAGGATTGGCATTTTCCTTATTGAATGACACCCCAAAATGACAATTTTCGTCTATATATTTCAGGAGATTTGTATGAGTTTTCTAAAGATTTTAATAATTTCTGGATATTTCCAGGACTTTTTTTTGTATATTTTGCAATTTCAGGAGATTTTCAGGAGCTCCTGGTAAATTGACAGGAGGCCGCGGGAAATCTGTTATAAGTTATACAATGGTTTCATTTAATAATTTATAGACCTAGAATTAGCGCGGGTCCTATGAAAGTGCGGGGCCCACTGCGGTCGCGTAAGTGATGCCAAGGATGTAAGGACCATACCATAACAAATAAGGCTTGACTACAACAGAGTCACAAGCCTGGGTCCCTAAACAAGAAAAATACGCATTCCTTGAGACCGCCATTCACAAGATTATATTAGTAACTATTTTAAAACTACAACGCGAAGAATAAAGCAAAAATAAACGAACTTATCCATCTCTGGGGAAGTAAACAGAACGACTGCTAACCATCAAAAACAAACAGAGCAATGACCTCAACGTAGTGCGTCCTTAGGAACTAGCGCACAAACCATTATGGTGCCTAAAAGAAAGCATCAAGCAAGAAACAGCTCAAGATGCGCACGACAATGACTTCATTCTCCATGTTGAACATGACTTTTACTTAGATGTACAAGTAGTAGAGAGCATCAACCTTGAGTACTGGGTCACCTTGATCTCTGGTTCTTTTCCTGATTATCTCTTTCTTGATTATCTCTTTCTTGATTATCTCTTTGTTATGCCAGTTTTGAAACGCTTTGTTCCCTCTGACATTTTTTGTTTTAAATTTCTATAAACAGTTCCTTGATGGATGAATTATTTTTTAATTAATTCGTAGGTTCGAACTGGCAACTTTAAATTTTGTTAGTTTCTTACATTTGTTCTACTTTTGAACTGTATTTTGAACAATATTATATCAAATTATTCTTTCTTACTGTCCATCTGTCTGTCTGTCTGGTAAAAGGTTTGATCCCATTCTGGGATCAAGTTGAATCTTTGCACAATTATTCATTGAACCTGACAAGACATGAATCAATAAAAAAATAATAAAAATTAGCTAATTAATTTATTATTTTTTTATATCGAAATAAGGAGAATAAATGCTACTTAACGAGAGATATGAATGTATTTATGGATTTAATCTCCTTATAACGTTGTGACACTTTTTTGTCTCCCATTTCTCATTCTCGAATAGAGCTGAAATTTGGAATATTTATTCCTAGTCCATGACAATAAACAAATCAATCAAAAATGTATCAATTAGTCAATCAATTGGAATTAATTAATTAATTTTGTTTTATGTAGCAGAAAGAGAACAGACACATGACATTTTCAGGTAAATGACACTAATTAGCGGTTCTTTCAGAGCTTTTCCCCCTTTTGCTTATTTGTTGTTGCACTTCAGCCTTCAGTTTGTTTCTAAGCTCCTAAACGTTCAATGTCTGTCTCTGATGACGTAAAACACCAACTTTTGGATGACTGCTTGTTCTGTCTTTTGAGATCACCTGTTATAGTATTTAGAAAAACACACACTTCATTGCCATCTTTGCCAAATAGGCGGTCTGTACGTGTAACCAGGGGATTGTTCTCATAATGTTTAATAGCATCGCATTATGTCTATAAACACCACTCTGTGTTGGCTACTTAAAAAGCAAATGGTAAAGGACTCACCGGGTCTGTAGGGTGATAAGTAATCCGACACCTGGCGAGGTGCTCAAACTGAGGTCACCCATAGAGATTTAGTCCTTTCCACTACTTCAATAATTAATAACACACAATGACCAATAGGAAGTTTCCTTTTAAAAAATTTTTTTTATTGTAAATGACAAAATATTTCAATAGATAAAATACGATGAAAACTTTACATTTATAGCTCTAGGTCGTTAGGGTTAGGTGTCAATATCTCTCACTTTGTCACATTTTTTCTCTCTATCTTTTAACATCTACCACTCACTCACTCACTCACACTCACACACACACGCCAGTATTATTGCATTCGTTCCAGCTTCCTCCTCCAAGATAAAACTAAAACAATTCCCTGTGAGGGACACACAGAGAGTGTCTTCACGTCAGTCAAACTGAAGACGAAATGAAACATTCAGTTTTCTAATACGTTTCAGTCGCCCATTATTACCGCTCCTAACATTTAGCAACTTAGGGCCACCGCCAGGCTTCTTTCAATGCTAGAAATAGTCTTTTGAAAAGTAACAAAACTTAAAAAGTGGCTACAAGTAAAAATTCATTTCATTTTAAGTAGACATTAGCCATGTCTGAAATTTTAAGAAATAATGAATAGTTGTAATGTGCCATGTAACTTTTCAAACGATGAAGTTAAGTATACCCGTCCTTTCCTATTTCCCCCCCTCCCCGATATAGTAATTCCTATAAATTATTTTGATCATTTAAAATCATGGACCCACAGATCCTCCTAACGTGCGGCCTTTCTTTAGAGTTGAATAGAGATTATATTAAGAGTTAGATTCTAAGCTCAATGTACTCACGCCTTCCTATAACGTATGCCTTCTCCTAGAGTCATGTCACCATTAAGGATGCACATCCTAGCACTAGGTGTATACATCTAGAGTCATGTCACCATTAAGGATGCACATCCTAGCACTAGGTGTATACATCTAGGAATACATCACCTAAGTTTATATCAAACTCAAAGTATAGAATGAAACAAACAGGGCAGAAGAAATTACATCACTCATTAGATTACAAAATGAAACAAGGAAACATAACCAATAATAAACTAAATGAATTCATTTTTCACGGTTATCTGTCTTACTTTAAGTAGTTGACAAATAAATCTTATAATAAAACTTATAAATTCGTTTTGCTCGGCAAATATAAACGTATAGACAAAAAAAAAAGGTAGATAAATATTTATAGACAACACTAATAAACATTCAAAATTCGTTTTAACCTATCAATGGTTGGAACATCACATCACTGAGAGTCTGGTGTTTTAACCAAATCATTCTCCAGTTGAAGGTACCTGCTTTAAATTTATTTTCCAACAATTATCTTCGCTTTTCTTCTGACCCCCCCCCCTCTCTCCTCCTCCGGAATGTTTGCCAATCCATGGCTGACCTTTTTTTTGATCAAATCAACTGCTTCCTAATGAACCAGTAGCAGACACTTGAGTCAAATTTCCTGACTAGGATTCAAGGCATCAAATTCAAAGACCGCAGCACAAACCAAGAGATTAGAGACAGGGTTACTGCAGCGATTGGACCCCATGATGACCTGCTAACTATCGTAAAAACAACGCAAGCTAAAAATCTATGGCCATATTACAAGATCTTCAGGGCTCGCTATGATCTTCCTTCAGGGAACAGTACCAGGAAAAAGAAGAAGGGACAGACAGAGAATGCGATGGGAGGACAACATAAAAGAATGAACGGGCATGCCATTGAATGAGGTTCTAACTAAGGCAAGGGACAGGGAGGAACGGAGAAGGACGGTCGACGAATCTTGCGTGGTGCCCCAACGGTCCAGCAGACTAAGGGATAGGCAAACAAAAAAGGTGAAAGTAAAAGGTCAAGGTTGTGCTTTGTTAAACGTAGACTTCCGTTGTTTAAAACAACTGCCAGGAATCAGAAACGATGCAGAGTTCTAGGGAGAAAAGAAATGTCCCCCAGTATTTAGGGTTCGCAGACCAGGTGCTCTACTTTGTAGGCTGCCAGGTTCGCAGACCAGGTGCTCTACTTTGTAGGCTGCCAGGTTCGCAGACCAGGTGCTCTACTTTGTAGGCTGCCAGGTTCGCAGACCAGGTGCTCTACTTTGTAGGCTGCCAGGTTCGCAGACCAGGTGCTCTACTTTGTAGGCTGCCAGGTTCGCAGACCAGGTGCTCTACTTTGTAGGCTGCCAGGTTCGCAGACCAGGTGCTCTACTTTGTGGGCTGCCAGGTTAGCAGACTAGGTGCTCTACTTTGTAGGCTGCCAGGTTCGCAGACCAGGTGCTCTACTTTTGTAGGCTGCAGGTTCTGTTTACTTTGTTATGAGCAGTCATTCAAACGTAATCCATGCATTCTAAACTGTCGTTAGTATGTCCTAGAGTCACTAGTGACATTGATGATCACAATTCAAGTCAATGAAATGAATAATTATCACATATCTTATGCAAATACTTAAAATGAAATAAGATGATTAGTTATGAATACCTCAGACATCCCAAAGGTATATATTGTCAGATATTATTGTACATAATTCATAAATTATCATGTCTTATGATTTCAACATGGAAATAACAGTAACATAATCATACAAAAACATATGCACCCAGTAGCTCAATGTAGTTGTCACATGACATTTAGTTTTTATATCACATGTCATGTAACTTATATATCATATGTCATGTAGCTTACATGTCATGTAGCTCAGAAATCATTGATCATTAAATAGATAGGCGTTATATTTACAAGCAAACTTAAATGTCCCTCATAGTCAACTCAACAAGCAGGAGATATGATTGGAATAGTTTCCTTCCAACTCTACATCTACGGAATGATTGAGACAAATCAGTGTCTCTTCAATCACATAACATTACATCTAAATATTTGCTTAAATCTACTGCTACTAATAGAGCTGCAATGTTTCGAAATTCATTTGCAGTAAATAAAATTCATCATTAGTTGATTACTTTAGCTCAGTGTCTACCTTAACTCAGCTCTTAGAACACACAAAAGATTGTATTTATATGGGGTTTAAAGATGAACTTGATTTGACTTCATTTGACAGTGTATTTTTTTTTACACAGTTGGTATGTTTGCATCAAATCAATCACATCGAAGTCTAGTCTAAATATAAAAATATGTAATAAAATTGCAGTTTTATGTGTTTGTAAGGTGTTCAAAATTTAAGTTTATCTCAATCCAGGAGTTGTGTGTTTGTATTTGTGTGTTTAAGAGCAGGTAACATTATTTATTTTGTGTTTATTTTTGTGTAAAACTCATTGAAAGACAAAATTATAAGTGGGCCATCTCATCGAGAGACAGCCTGTTTGTTCCATAAGGTCAACTTTGACATAAATTAAAGACCGTATCAATTAGCTGTAGCTCAGTTTTAAAGTCTGGTGTCTGTCTTATGAGGTGCTGGGTCGGTTATATCTTTTTCGTAGCCCAAGTTGTCTTTTCCTTTTTTACCTCCCTTGAACAACTGTTCCACTTCTTCCAGAGATTTGTTCTTGGTCTCAGGGACAAAGATGATGGTGAAGAGCATGCCTAGGAAACAAATGCCAGCAAAAAGCCAAAAAGCACCTGCAAATAGAAAAGATGCGAATGAATACAATTGCCATTGAATTATTTTAAAAAAAAGTCCTTATGTCTGTCACATTTAAAAAATGCTGCCACCATGAAATAAGCCATTTCGTTATTCAAATTTCCTTCCAATGTAAAACGTAATCATTATTTTGGTGGTCTAGTCTCCTGACGTGTAAGAAAAAAAGTTCCTCTTTCAAACCTTGCCATCTATAGGGCAGATGGTGTTAAGGTCAACTGTTCTTTGACCAACAGTTAACGAGCAGTGTGTCATGTGACCAGCACAACAATCAACCGCCTTTACTTTCCCCTACTAAAATCAGGTACCCATTAGAGTTGGGCGGACTTAGGGCGCCCTAGAAATTCTGAAATTCAAAATCATAGTTTTCACCAAGATTCAAACCCAGGACCACAGGTTTGAAAGCCAAGCGCTTAACATTCACCTTTGACGTGTAAATATGTCTACACAATTATATTTTAGTTTACTTGATTCTAGCAAACAAACATGTTGCTTTATTTCCTCTAAAGAATGTCTCCACAAACTTACCATATTTTGTAATTGTTTCGGTCAGAGTTAAAAAGAAGAGTGACACAATGAGATTACAGATCCAGTTACATCCGGTGGCTATCGAGTTACACGTACTTCTGGCCCAGTTAGGGTAAATCTCAGAGTTGATAGTCCACGGCATAGGACCCAGGCCTGGAGAAAAGCAGATTCAAACAAAATGAATAGCACATTTTAAGACTACATGAAGTACACTACAGTTGACATTATATATTCAATTTCAAGTTTTGGATCTAGAGGTAGAGTCTAATAATTTTTTTTGTATTGCGTTTTGAAAATGTAGAACTACATCCCAAGAACTTAAGAAGTTGGTTTACAATTGCATGGCGTAGTTGTCCTGAATGATCCAAAAGGTCTGTACTTGGAGAGAAAGTGTAATTTTTACCAGGGAAGTACAGGAAAGCACATTTGCAATAAATAAAATTCCATATTAGTTGACAACTTAATTCAATTCTTAGAATACACATAAAATTTGTGTTTTTTTAGGGTTTAAAGATATACTGAATTTGGCTTCCTTTGGCAAAGTATATTTACTATCAATGTTTACTAGCTAAAGTACTGGAAAGTACAATTGCTACTAGGGAAGTACTTGTTTTTATTTGAGAAAACAGTCCTTGTAATCCCAACAAATTTCCATAAGGATCAACAAACAGTCTTAGACAAAAGTACAATATTGACTAGCAAAGTTCTTAAACGTCCAATGTCTACTGAAGGAATACTAGCAGATAAAATGTCTACTGAAGAAGTACTAGCAGATAAAATGTCTACTGAAGGAGTACTAGCAGATAAAATGTCTACTGAAGGAGTACTAGCAGATAAAATGTCTACTGAAGGAGTACTAGCAGATAAAATGTCTACTGAAGAAGTACTAGCAGATAAAATCTCTACTGAAGAAGTACTAGCAGATAAAATGTCTACTGAAGGAGTACTAGCAGATAAAATGTCTAACTTAGTCAAGTTCTTGAAAATGCCGTGCTTCTAGAGTACTTAAAAGTGCCGTGTTTCTAGAGTACTTAAAAGTGCCGTGTTTCTAGAGTACTTAAAAGTGTCGTGTTTCTAGAGTACTTAAAAGTGCCGTGTTTCTAGAGTACTTAAAAGGGCATTGTCTATTAAAGAAGTATATGGAAGAGACACGTTGGCATATAAATTCTTAGAGAATAACTTTTTCATACATTAAATGATCACATGTGCGTACCTGGGGCAAATGCCAACACGAACAACGCCAGACCAATCACCGCCATGGGCGTGAAGTCTGTAGGGCAGTACCCGTGTGACCAGGTGGTGCTAGAGTTTCGTAGAGTGTCATTGTTTATACACCTTCCATATTCGGCGCCTTCATCGGCCTTGTCCTTGTTTGCTAACACGCAGCTTCCATTGGAACCATGACTGTCCACGAAACAGAAACCACACTCTGTTTTCTCAATGCACTGTTCACAATTACTGGAAAGAGAACAAGTCTCAGATTAGATAACCAGCTGGTATCTTGGTGAAACTGTGACAACAAAACAGACAAAAAAAAGGAGTTTGTGGTGACAGGAAGTTTCCACACCAACATACATGGATAGTTTAGAATGAGACATTTATTTATAAACTGTTGCCAACTGCAAGGACTCATCTTCGCCTTGAACAAAATAAATGGAATGAAATACTGGTATAGAAAGCTCTGTGTAGATAAATTGACTGATTAAAGGTCCAGTTTGAGTTCTGTTAGATGGTCACGGTTTGGTAGGACTTAGGTTAACAAAAGTAGCTCTAACAGTTAAGTTTCAACCTACCGTCAAGAGGTGTAGAGACAAACTTGAGAGAGGACAACTCAGTGATAACACAATATAAACTTACCTGAAGTGGTTGGAGCTGTAGTTGCTACATTGATCCTGAGCTAATGTTGAGTTGGGATAAAACTCTTTCATACTCAAGTCCAAGTCTGGAGAGAAGTTGGCGGACAGTTGAAACCCCACAGCCAGAACTACAAGGGCGGTCACCACACCTGTGGAAACATTGACCAAATATTAATGTACGTTTTACAAAAGACTGGGTAACAAACGCGTGTAGACACAAACAACTTAAGGTTGAAATTGAGACATAAAGGGTAGACACAAACAACTTAAGCTTGAAATTGAGACATAAAGGGTAGACACAAACAACAGTTTGCGGTGGGTTAATAAGGAGAGACACATCGAATTGGGACTTGGAAGAAATTGAGATCTTGATCAGATCCTGTGGGTACAATGGATTTTTTTCTCGAGGCCAACTGTATCATAGCCTTTGAGAAAGCAAATATTTTGTAAGGGAAAACTAAATCATGTTTTGTTATGAAGGAATTAAAATTTCTTGTGCAATGGTGCAACTAATGCTATTCATAACATACTGTTGTAAACTTGTTCCCCCCCCCCCCCCCTCCGACTGACCATTTTTTCCTCGAGAGAACTTTTTGAGTTTTGTTTATGCTTTGAGGAAAAGCTGACCTGAGCGAGTGTGTTGATGTGTGGAGTTATGAGCGACTGTGTTGATGTGCGGAGTTATGAGCAAGTGTGTTGATGTGCGGAGTTATGAGCGAGTGTGTTGATGTGCGGAGTTATGAGCGAGTGTGTTGATGTGCGGAGTTATGAGCGAGTGTGTTGATGTGCGGAGTTATGAGCGAGTGTGTTGATGTGTGGAGTTATGAGCGACTGTGTTGATGTGCGGAGTTATGAGCGAGTGTGTTGATGTGCGGAGTTATGAGCGAGTGTGTTGATGTGCGGAGTTATGAGCGACTGTGTTGATGTGTGGAGTTATGAGCGAGTGTGTTGATGTGCGGAGTTATGAGCGAGTGTGTTGATGTGCGGAGTTATGAGTGAGTGTGTTGATGTGCGGAGTTATGAGTGAGTGTGTTGATGTGCGGAGTTATGAGCGAGTGTGTTGATGTGCGGAGTTATGAGCGACTGTGTTGATGTGCGGAGTTATGAGCGACTGTGTTGATGTGCGGAGTTATGAGCGAGTGTGTTGATGTGCGGAGTTATGAGCGAGTGTGTTGATGTGCGGAGTTATGAGCGAGTGTGTTGATGTGCGGAGTTATGAGCGAGTGTGTTGATGTGCGGAGTTATGAGCGAGTGTGTTGATGTGCGGAGTTATGAGCGAGTGTGTTGATGTGCGGAGTTATGAGCGAGTGTGTTGATGTGCGGAGTTATGAGCGAGTGTGTTGATGTGCGGAGTTATGAGCGAGTGTGTTGATGTGCGGAGTTATGAGCGAGTGTGTTGATGTGCGGAGTTATGAGCGAGTGTGTTGATGTGCGGAGTTATGAGCGAGTGTGTTGATGTGCGGAGTTATGATCGCTGATTTGTCGACGGAGGATTATTTTGTCTTGCATCAGTTTCTATGACTCCAGGGATCTGTACATTGGATCAGGAGAACTGTGAAATGATTTCTGTTACTTGGAGTATTGACTGTTCATAGTGGATTGCGCTTCTGTCTCTTTGTGTTCAATATTCTCATCAATACCGCTATATTTGTTTCATAATGCTGTTCATATGCTGCGTTTTTTGGGTTAAAAAGCCACACTTTATTTATAAAACAAATATGTTGGCTTATTATCATGTTCCAAACAAAAAAAAGTAAAGATCCGTTCACTTTTTTTGTTACATTTTACATTAAAGTGTTAAATGTCGTGGTACCAATCCATTAGAACAAAGAGAGCCCTAACGTAGGTAAAGTTACATTTTTCAACCTTATTTTGGGGGGCAGGAGGTGTGGGTTATTTTCTTAATTTTGTTTTGGCGGGCCGGATAGAACCACGTCGCGGGCCATGGGCCGTACTTTGGGCATCACTGATGTACATAATTAAACCTTACCAACATCGGACAATACGTTTTACTTTTCAAAACTCTTTATATTTAGACAATGGAGATAACTAGTCTAGAGGGTGCTGTTTTGATTCCTAATGGTTTCTTTTTGTTGATACATTATCTCATTAAAGTTCTGAAAATTAGTTTCTGGTAGTAAATTTCAATAAAGTTATCCTCGATAATAAAGAATTCATTGTCTGTCTCCTTAAATAATATCATCCTTTTTAAAATTATTTGCACTTTCTCACTCATAACTATAACAAGGAAAAAAAGAGAGAGCTTTGAACCTTAGCTTACTAATACAAAACATAATGTAGTTATATACTCAAAAAAAAAATAAAATCTACACCTTTTCTTCTTAGTGTATTAGAGCAAAGAGTCAGGCAGTGAAGGTCCCTTCCCACTAGCTTTACACATGGCTATGAGTAGGAGGTAATCATTTTTGTTGAAGAAACATCTTTCAAGTTATGTCTTACAGGCTAAACGGCAATTACCCAAGTAAAGTAAAGTATATAAGTCTATTATCTTGTCAAAAGACTTCCTGCTCTCACCTGCAAAACTGCCAATTAAAAGTTTTTTCCTACCAAGTCGCTCCACTAGTGCCACACCAGCTATTGTAGCTAAAAAGTTGATACCATTAGGTACAAGAACCAACCAGATGGCTACGTCTGCCGGGAAACCCGCCATTCGTAGAATAGTGGCGCTGTAATAGCTGCAAAATGTGAATAAACATTGAGAGCTAAACATAAGATTAACAAACAAACAAAATCAACAAATATCGACATGGCTTTAAAATAGTAATTTCTACTTCTCCCCCTCTCTCTTTCACACTCTCACAGAGTAATTTCACATCATTAAACAAGATACGCCTCTGAAACGTGCGTCCAAACGTACGCATCAAGTCTGCCTCCACAGGTGCGCATTAAAGCTGCTTTAAAAAGGTAGGCATCATAGCTGCTTTTAGATACGCCTATGAAACTTGTGTCCAAAGGTACCTGTAAGTCTGCCTCCACAGGTACGCATCATAGTTGCTTTAAAAGGTACACCTATAAAAGCTACCTACAAAAAGTACACATCAAAACTGCTTATAACAGTACGCCTCTGGAAGCTACCTCCGCTCGATGTTTCTTAGAATACTCCTGGTAGTGGTGGACACATTAGTTGAAAGACTCCCAAGTTCCTCTTGACTTCTCTTTATGTGCTTTCTTTCAAGAGAACACATTTTGTGCTTTCACTGTGTCTCTCTTCAGTATTTAATCCTTGAGTCATCCGTATTAGAGTTCAAAGTTCACAAGTTTTCTGTGTCGATGTTTTGAGGACACTGCGTTTTTTTTTTTTTTTAGAAAGTTGTTTTTATACAAAATGGTCAAATTTGTTTGTTAGTGGTTGCCTTTGCTATAGGAATGTAATCCTCCATGGACAGCATTACCTACCTGGTTCACGTTGTCTAGAAACTAATACAGAGTACCATATACAAAGGACAATAAGAGAAACAGAGGTGATGATTAGAGAGAGATGATAATGGAAAAGAGAGAAAAGAGGAAACAGAAAGAGAAAGCTGTAAAAAGAAGGGGTGTATGAGAATGACAGACAAAATGGTAGAAAAAAAAGATCAAGATCTGGGAGACAGTAAGAGCTTTGTAATGTCTTAAGAGTTCTCACCAAGACTTTTGGAACTCTAGGTCCACAGAAAATCGCCTTCATTGGGAGGTAAATACTTGACAATTCTGAGGATACTTAGAGAACTGTTGGCGGGGAGGAGAGTGGAGATAGAGAGAGAGAGAGAAAGAGAGAGAGAAAACAGTAAAGAACTTACATAACTGTGTTGATACCACACAACTGTTGAAACACTTGAAGACCACATCCTATCAACATGGCTTTCAAGACATGGGGGGTCTGCAAAACACGCATTAAAACAAAACCTGAAAAAAAATCGAATCAAATTAATTAAAATTGTAAAAAAAAAATCTAGTTTATTTTCACGTAAGAGGAAAGTTAATCAGCATTCACTCAGAACTATGACCTAGGGTCAGCCTTGATTGCTGACCTCTGCTTCAGGTCATTGATCCACTAGCAAAGAAATCTCTATTTACCTGACTGTTTCCTACTCTCCTCAAGAGCTTCCTGGATTTCTTTCACCTCTTCGTTGACGTCATCTTTCCCACGGATCTGACGTAACACTTTCCTGGCTTTCTCGTCCTTTCCTTTGGCCACCAGCCAGCGAGGTGACTCCGGCAGGAAGATGAAGCCTACAAACTGAATGATTCCTGGGACACCAGCAAGACCCAACATATACCTGATGGGATAGAACAATGACAGTGTCAGTGACTTCATTAATGTGATAGAGCAATGACAGTGTCAGTGACTTCAGGGATGTGATAGAGCAATGACAGTGTCAGTGACTTCATTAATGTGATAGAGCAATGACAGTGTCAGTGACTTCAGGGATGTGATAGAGCATTGGCAGTGTCAGTGACTTCAGTGATGTGATAGAGCAATGACAGTGTCAGCGTAGAAAATGTCAGTGATGGGACAGGACTAAAGTGTCGATATCAATACAAAGAGTGAACAAAGAATTGCTTTACAACAATGTTTACAATATTACAAGTCTAGATTTAGACTTAAAGATTATATTTATGATTACATGTATAGTATTATATCAATTCTAACGCAATATAAAGAGAAACTAGTAGACACATTAGTTAGAAAATATAGCAATTAGAAAGTATGTCTTAGGGATATCGTAGAAGACTATTAGATTAATTTGAAGAAACCATTCGCTCATTTTTAGCTCTTGAATGCACAGAACATTGAAAGGTCCAAGGACTTACCTCCAGCCCTCAGGTTTCATACTATTGAACCCACCAGCGACGACACTGGAGATCAAAATGCCTATGGTGATGAACAGCTGGTTCAGTGTAACAAGGCGACCTCTGATACTTGACGGTGCAGCTTCTGCTATATACACAGGCACTGTCATGGAGGCGAAGCCTTAGGGTAACAAAACAAAATAATAATAATAATAATAAAATGTATTACATGACTGATCCCAACGAATTGATACAATTACACGAATATAAGCATTAATCCAAACAATGACACGGTTCAAAGGTATTAAACTAATTGTCAACTGAAGCCAGAGACATTTCATTTCCTTGCAAGACAATGTCACATTTTACGTGTCAGCACGTTACAACTAGAGACTCTTCAATGACCGAAGTTTTTAAACCGACTCTTTAGTCACATAGAGCGACATGTTCTGACTCAAGGAGGTTACCAGTGGACTAATCTTGTAGTGTACGAGTTTTCTATCACAGGTGAAACAATAATAAATTCTACAAAGGCAGAAGATGTATATTACTCTTTCCATGGGCGTAGCCAGGATGTTTTTTCGGGAGGGGGGGGGTTTGGTAGGAATCCCCTTCCCCCGCAAAAAAAATTCTTGTGTTTGTGCGTGTGTGTACATAATTAATCCCTTCATTCTTTCGAAAGACGTTTATTTTACCCTAGAATAGGTTCTTCCTGGAGTTAGTGGAAAAATTGTAGACCCCCCGTCATCTCAGCAAGAGGGTCTGGGGGAGCGCCGCCAAGCACTATTTCCAGTATTAAAAGCCAACAAAATTCATATTCTGAGGTATCTACAGTGCATTATCCTGCTATTAACAAGTTTTATTTTAATGTGCTATTCTTACTGACTTAGATACTCCCGCGTCGTTTGGCGCATTGGGCGGTAAGCTGTTTCCACAAAAATCTGTCGCTGGCAATGTCTGAAGCCTCTTCCCACCTGCTTTGAGGACCTCCATGAAAGTGTAGCGCTGAGTTGTACTCAAACTCAACCTCCCTTGGCTTGGCGACGCTCTTAGAATTTTGAGAGTGTAATTTGCTTTTTTTTTTATTTTGAAGAGGTATATTTTTTAGCTTCAAACCCCGCTGGAGGGAGGTTATAACTCAAAACCCCCTATGACTACGATCGTAGCACTTTGAGTGTGTAATTTGATTTTTTTTTAATATGGAAGAGGTATATTTTAGCTTCAAATCCCGCTGAAGTTTAAACTCATAGCCCCTGTTACGTGCGCATGTTAGTGTAAATGTGAAATGGTGCGAATGCGTGTTGAAAGGAGAAGTGGAACCAAAATGGAGGAATATGAACAAGAAAGTGTTTTCAGTGGTTATAAAGATTAAAGTATTTATAAATTGTGATTTAGTCGTTTTTTATGTTGGTGTATCGCTAAAGGGTCTCAGCATATAGGAAGACGTAACAGCCCCTTTGGCTACGCTCATAGATTTTTTAGTGCACTATTCGCTTTATTTCATATTGAAGGGGTAGTTTTTAGCTTAAAACCCCTCCGAAGTATGTAATAGCTTTTTTGTATTGAAGAGGTGGTTTTTTTTTAGCTATAAACCCCTCTGGAGGGGGTTTAAACGCAAACCCCTCTTGGCTACGCTCATCATCACCATCATCATCATCAAACTCCATTTGAGTGAGGGCTTGAGAGGCTTAAATCCTTTCTTGCAAAAGCCCTGGACAGACACACTGCTGTCTTGCGTAGTGCATACACGTCTCCATACAGGAGATCAGCAAGTCTGGGGCAGTCAAACAGAATATGAGGCACGGTTTCCTCTTCTTCCCCGCAGCGGGGGCACCGTGAATCGAAATTAGGCAATAGCCGACTGAAATATGCGCCAACAGGACAGTGGCCTGTCTTGCACTGTGCTATAACAGCCTGCTCAGGCCTAGACAGCCTCCACCACGGGGAAGTGCAGCCAGGGCGCCTCATGCGCTCTCAGACTCCACGGGCTTTTTGGGACTTGTCCCAGAACTCAAACCACTTTTCCATTTCTTTTTTTTGAATTACGCTCATAGAATCTGGTGACTGATGTATGGATAGTGGTATATTGAAGTGGGGGTTTTATCGTAAATTTCGGAGGGGGTTTTTTAAATCAAAATTTTTCTTATCTATGCTCTTGGACATTGGGATTCTCGTTCGCATTCTTTTTTTTAGTTTTGTTTGATAGAAGAGAGAGATTTGACTGCCCCCTGGTAGGTGGTTTTAAATTCAAAATCCTTTTGGCTGCATTGGGGCAAGGGATGGTTAAGTATCAAAATCTCACCTAAAATAAATAGAATCAAAGCAAAAAATCAATTACTTAACTCCGATCCCCTCCTGCGGGGGGGGGGGGGGATTTCATTTCTCCATTTCCACCTAGATCTTTAGCCTAACAAAATCACAGATATATTAGAATTGCATTATGGTTTTCAAGCACTGTTAAATCCTTCAAACTTCTTAAGATTATTTTTACAAGTTCATGTCTGGTTTCGTGTCATGTATCAGTTTTAGAACCCCTGTAATATTTGGTGACTAGTAGTCACTGAACTAGTCCGTGCTAACTGCACGAGATTTTTCTCCTGGTCGGATACTGACTACGAGGTGGACATTTTTCAGTTGATCTTGGACTCTTAGAAAGAGAGGAGCGTTGTTATCTCCTCGAGTAGAAAGTATAAGTAGAAAGTGATTATTATGTAAGTTCTTCCTTTGGATGTATAATTTGTGATGGCTGAAGTCGCCAATATCTTTTGTGATCTATATTTTATATGTGAATAAAAATCATGTCTGCTAAACTGGAGTCTATTAATGATTCTAAATGTTGTGGTCGGTGAGTCCAGCATGTCAGTGTTCTCACGTACCTGCAAATCTAGTGCGTGTGAGAAAGTATTTAGTTAACAAGTCAGAGAACATTATAGCAGTACCAGAAGAGGTATCTACAACACACGACATTCGCGTTATCACGCCTGCAACAGGCTCTACTTATATCATTTACACCATTAACATTACCAATTATTAAATCTTGGGCTGGTGTATCTAAGATAATAACCAGGCTGTGACACTTCGTCTCACCATATCAACATTTTTGTTTGCTTCTGAACTCACCGATGCCAGCTCCAACTACGATTCTGCCAACTAGCAACATTTGTTTGTTACTGAACTCACCGATGCCAGCTCCAACTACGATTCTGCCAACTAGCAACATTTGTTTGTTACTGAACTCACCGATGCCAGCTCCAACTACGATTCTGCCAACTAGCAACATTTGTTTGTTACTGAACTCACCGATGCCAGCTCCAACTACGATTCTGCCAACTAGCAACATTTCTTTGCTCTGCGCAGCTCCCATCACGACTGCACCAGCCACAAACACAAGGGAAGCAATCATGATAGTGATCTGAAAGGATACAAACACAAGGGAAGCAATCATGATAGTGATCTGAAAGGATACAAACACAAGGGAAGCAATCATGATAGTGATCTGAAAGGATACAAACACAAGGGAAGCAATCATGATAGTGATCTGAAAGGATACAAACACAAGGGAAGCAATCATGATAGTGATCTGAAAGGATACAAACACAAGGGAAGCAATCATGATAGTGATCTGAAAGGATACAAACACAAGGGAAGCAATCATGATAGTGATCTGAAAGGATACAAACACAAGGGAAGCAATCATGATAGTGATCTGAAAGGATACAAACACAAGGGAAGCAATCATGATAGTGATCTGAAAGGATACAAACACAAGGGAAGCAATCATGATAGTGATCTGAAAGGATACAAACACAAGGAAGCAATCATGATAGTGATCTGAAGGGATACAAACACAAGGGAAGCAATCATGATAGTGATCTGAAAGGATACAAACACAAGGGAAGCAATCATGATAGTGATCTGAAGGGATACAAACACAAGGGAAGCAATCATGATAGTGATCTGAAAGGATACAAACACAAGGGAAGCAATCATGATAGTGATCTGAAGGGATACAAACACAAGGGAAGCAATCATGATAGTGATCTGAAGGGATACAAACACAAGGGAAGCAATCATGATAGTGATCTGAAAGGATACAAACACAAGGGAAGCAATCATGATAGTGATCTGAAGGGATACAAACACAAGGGAAGCAATCATGATAGTGATCTGAATCTGAAGGGATACAAACACAAGGGAAGCAATCATGATAGTGATCTGAAGGGATACAAACACAAGGGAAGCAATCATGATAGTGATCTGAAAGGATACAAACACAAGGGAAGCAATCATGATAGTGATCTGAAGGGATATAATAAGAATACAACTCTAATAATAATATTAATAAGGTCTTGTTTCAGTTTAAAAATTAAGGATGTGATAACATAAGCATAAACTCAGATGAACAAATAAAATTAAAAGATTTATAAAATGTCCAGTCACCATTCTACAGCTTAATGCATTGGTTAATTCTCTATACAAATATTATATTGAAGAACTGCATGTGGTTATATTCTCTCATTGGACCTTACGAAGACCGGGGCGTAGCTAGAAATTTTCCATCGTTTGGGAGCCCTAGGGCTGGACATCTTTGTGGGCCCCTGCATTTTGCATACTACTTAATTTTTAATGTAAAAAACACTCATTTGGGGGCCCGGGGGCAATTTCAAATTCTCCCCTCCTCCCCCCACCCTAGCTACGCCACTATATGAAGAAGTATTTTATTTCGCTCAAGAACCTGTTTCTAGACACCAGTCATATAAAGAAATAATGATTGTAACGGAAGCTAACTATATAGTCAGATTAATACCAAAGTTTACCTTTCTGCCCAAGTAATCACAGGTGAAGCCAGCAAATAAGGCAAAGATGGCGGCGGCGCCCACAGTTCCACTGACGATCAGCTCCTTCCAGATTGTATTTAAGTTGTAGTAGTCCCCAATCATCAGCATGGCGCCAGACACAATACCTAAAGGGTTGGGGGTTAAGATGGTTGACAATGAGTGATTTGTTGAGGTGAGGGAGATAGCAGAAAACAACTAACATCATAATGCACTGATGCCTCAACCTTTGTTGAACTGACTATCTCAGAACATTTTTACTTGCGTGTCAAGGGCGGCATCATCGCTACAAAATGACGCGGCCTCATTATTCTTGCTAGCAAGAGTTTTAAGAGCTGGACAGCACCGAGCCACGGGCCCAATGTCAGTGGTTGGGACATCACTAACAGAATGAAAGTAGACATCTTGATTGTGTGCTCTCCCCATGCTGAACTTGCACACTTCCAAATGGAATTTATTTACAAAGCTTATAGCAACTCACTCGGTCTGTCTGTCTGTCTGTCTGGTAAAAAGTTTTGTACACGTTATTTCTCCGACATCCAATCTGGGATCAAGCTGAAAATGTGCACATTAATTTCTTTTACCAGACAACACAAGAAAAAAAAGTTAATTAGCTATTGGTAATAAATTATTTTGGTATCTCGAGCAAGGGAGAGAAATGGTACTTGATTGAAGTGGTGGTAGTTACCATTTAGAAAATGTTTCGAAATCCTAGATAGGAAATAATTCACGTCAATTGATTTTAGTCATCTGATGTACATTTCAAGAGATGGATTTTGTTTTTCTTGTTTCTGCTTTTGTCTTTAGTTTTTTTTGTTCGTCTCTTCTCTCACTGGCCAATCCCAGCATTCAAACAGGTCTGTTGACCTCTTCAGATTATTTTTTTTTTTGAGTTGTGAGGTCACAGAAGGAAACATTCCCATTCTTCTGCTTCAAAAATTAGGTCAAGATAAGACTAAAGGTAAAAAGTAAATTAGATCAAGATAAGACTAAAGGTAAAAAGTAAATTAGGTCAAGATAAGACTAAAGGTAAAAAGTAAATACACCGTCATTAAGGTTATAGGAAGAGAAACAAGAATCCCCTCACAAAATACATTTCTGGTTACATTTGACATTATTGGATTAATATTGCATCAAACTAATGCAAATAGTTTCCGGAGTTAAAATTCATTCTAGCTCATTCTCTCTCTCTCTCTCTCTCTCTCTCTCTTACGCCAATACATATGGATACAAACACGAGTAATGCGAACATTTCTAGATTTAATTGAAAAAGGTTTTTTGAACGTTTTTCTAAACTATTTACTACGCAATAGAAAGGGAGAGAATACGTAGAAAGGGGAGAGAAAACAGTATATACTTTGTCATGAAAAGTTTGTTATCTCTCAAGAAAAATAAAGACTTCAACTTTCATTTAAATTTCATTACATTTTGTCTTTCTTGGATACTGCAAATCTTTAAGTTCTATGAAGTTATTGGAAAACTGTTACCATAGAAACCTGAGAAAGCAGCGCAGTAATTGACAGAATGATCCAATGTGATTAGAATGTGGAAATATTAAATTCTAAACCAAGTAATCAGACTAGCTTCAGACCATGTCTCACTAAACTCGTTTTTGATCTTTCAAAGCCTACTGTTGGCATATGTATGCAGACTTACGTAATGGATTGATGTTTAGCAAAATAATAATGTATTCACTGTTGATGGTCCATTTTGTTGATGAGTATATATATGTTACTGGTGCATGCGAGTCCATATGACACAACAACAGAATGAATCAAGAATATACTTAATAACGCAGGCTGATAACTTCAACAATTTAATAAACAATAAAAAGGGCACAGTCCTCTGTCGTCGCTAGCCTAGCGTCGTCCTCTTAGGCGTCTTGTCCGTTATTCTTTTTGTTCATCAACCTACTCTGTTCTTACTCGTCACATTACTTAGGAAAAACCCGATTCACATCAACTTCTACGCATCTTGTGTCATTACATATTTCCTCCCCCCTTTATCAAAAAAAAATTTTGTCAATTTTTTTTTTTTTCAGTCTAAAACACTATCCCTACTGTCATGTCTGTACAATATATATGGCCAAAATTTTGGGGAAAGACAAAACAAACATATATCTTGATCTTGATGGACATCATCATGTTTCCCATCTTCATCAGTTCCTGGTAAAATTGTCCATGTTCCTATGTCACAAAGTTCACACTGTAGTTGAATGTTGACACCAAGAAAACAATATGTACAGTTCCAATACAGTTATTGGTAAGAAAATATCCGGTATACAGTGTTCTAATCATCACTCATGTCATTGACGATGAAATAGTATAGTACAGTGTAATAGTTTCACCAACTAATAGTACTAAGTCCATCAAGACATGTATACAGTCCCCATACGACGATGCCTTTGTCGATTCCACAGACATAAAACAGTTTTTCAGAGTAAATACACATGTATATAGTCCACATACGAAGATGCCTTTGCTGACTCCATAGGCATAAATCAGAGTTTTTCAGAGTAAATACTGTCATTGGCTAGATCTATATGTTCATGGCTGGTCGCCTCACATCACACCAAACCCTACCTGTCAGACAAAATGTAATATTTGTGTCAAAACAGCTTTCCAAATTATTCTACTTAACTTTTTTGTTGGGTACCAATAAGTATATTTTCTCTCCACTTACCATTTCCAAACTGACCTAGCCTTTTACTAATGGATGATAATGATTATATAAAAAAAATAATGACTGTAGATGATCATACTTACTTTAATTTACACCTTTGACTTCAATTATTGAAATTTTATAATTATCTCCCTTGATTTAATAAAATTCCCAATTTATATTTTACTGAGTTATCTTCCTTTAAAGGAAATAAAATATATATAGTCCATATATAAACAACTTATTCATACCCATTGACTAGAACATATACATATATATACATGCATAAACAAATCAAAATGAATAATCATTATTTACAACAGTTTATCTCACTGTAACTCTTGACAACATGTCAGCTACAATATTAATTTCTCCCCTAATAGCCTCCAATTGAAAATTATATTCTTGTAAAATTAGAAACCACCTGTATAATCTACCATTTTTAATACTTTTTTCTTGCATAAACTTAAGAGGCCTGTGATCAGATAACAATATGAATTTGTTTCCCAGTAAATAGCTTTCCAACTTAGTTACAACCCAAACAACAGCTAAAGCCTCCTTCTCTATGACACTGTATCTCTTCTCAGTATCAGATAATTTCCTACTTACATAAATTATTGGGTGTAATTTATCATACTGTTGCATCAAACAACCTCCTATAGCACTACCAGAAGCATCAGTAGTGACATAGAATATTTTAGAAACATCCGGTAATCTCAATATTAAATTTGTAGAAAAAATATGCTTAACTTTCTCTATAGCTTCTACACACTTTCTATTACAAGTCACTTTTCTAGGCTGTCCTTTCTTTAATAACTGGTTTAATGGATCAACTATCTCTGCTAAATTTGGTATGTATTTTCTATAATAGTTTATCATCCCTAGTATTGATTTAATCTGTTTTTGTGTTGTTGGTATTTCTATTTCTAATATCTTCTTTACATTATCTTCAATGGGACTGATAGTATTATTTTTAACTCTATGTCCTAAAAATGTGATTTCTTCTAAGCCTATCTCTACCTTTTCTGCTTGAACTGTTAGACCATTTTGTTTAATTAACTCAAAAATCTCCCTAATTCCTTTTAAATGTTCTTTCCAATCCTCATGAAAAATGCATATATCATCTAAGTAACAGATTACATTTTTTCTATGACCTATAACCGACATCATCATCCTATTAAAGGTAGCTGGAGCATTTATAAGCCCAAAGCTCATAAAGTTCCATTGGAATATTCCATAAGGAGTGATAAATGCAGTATAAGGTTTAGCTCTATTGGTTAAAGGAATTTGCCAATATCCTTTTGTCAGATCGAATTTTGTAAATACTTTAGCATTGGACAATTTGTGTAATATGTCATCAATGTTAGGCATAGGGTAAGGATCAAATTCAGTTATTTTATTTAACTGTCTATAATCTATGCATAACCTTATATCCCCATTCTTTTTCTTTGCTATAACTATTGGTGAAGCATAAGCTGAATTGGATGGTTCTATTATTCCTAGTTTTAATAAGTTGTCTATTTCATCTTTAACTTTTCCCTGTAAGTGTAATGGAATCCTATAAGGCTTCATGAAAATAGGTTTGTCACTAGTTAACTTTATGTCATGCTTTATGATATTTGTTTTTCCTGGCAAACTGGAAAAAATTTCTTTAAAATCACTGATTACATTTATTATGTCTTTTGTTTTTTCTGGAGATAAATTTTCTAAATTCAGTTTTTCCCATGTTTGATTATCTTTAGTTTCTAGTATAGGAATATTTTTAATATCATTTTCATTAGTTTCCTCATTGATTAAAACAATTAAACATTCATCTACTTGATTTTCATTTTCCACAGTTTCTGTATCTAACTTTTGAGTTTGATTTTCATTGTTTACTTCTGTATCCAAATTTTGAAATTGATTTTCATTTCTCTCATTGTATAACTTCAAATTATTTATATGATATGTTTTTATTTTTCCATTCATATTAATCTTATAGTTTACTTCACTTGTTTTATTTGTAACAACAAATGGACCCTTCCACTGTTTTCCTAATTTGTTTTTTAAGTCAATTACCAAAAGTAATACCTTGTCTCCTACCTCCAATGTTCTTAATTTTCTTTTTTCATTTAAGTTCTCATGTACTGTTTCTTTATATTTCATGTTATTCTCAAAAGCTTCCGCCCATATTTGTTTTAAATCTAAAGCTGTTTCATTGTCATTTTCCTTTTCTATTTTATTTAAGATCAAACTTTCTTTAAAAATTTGTATTTCATCCCTAGGTTTCCTTCCATGTACTAACTCATATGGTGAAAATTGAGTTGCCTCATGAATATTATTTCTAATAGAAAATAGAACAAAATTAATATATTGATCCCAGTTTTTCTGATTATTTTCTACAATTTTAGCTAAGGATCTTTTTATAACACCGTTAAGGCGTTCACAAAGCCCGTTGGCTTCCGGGTGGAATGGCGATGATTTAATGTGTTCTATACCATATTTTAATATCCATCTTTTAAATAACTCAGATGTAAACATAGAAGCATTGTCTGATAGTAATGTTTTTGGTATCCCATGTCTGACTATGAACTTTTGATCTAAAGCATTAATAATATTTTCTGTGTCTATATTGGATAATACCACTGCTTCAGGATATCTACTGAACATGTCTACTATTGTCAATATGTACTTATTATTATGTTCTGTTTTAGTTAAAGGTCCTATGATGTCTATTGCTATTTTTTGAAATGGTTTATTTGGTTCATCCATTGACTGTAATGGAGCTTTACCTAATTTACCCTTAAGTCCCCTTCTTTGACACATATCACATGATCTTATGTATTTTGATATGGTTCCTTTCATTTTAGGCCAAAATACTTGAGTTGCTAAATTTCTAAAACATTTCTTTATACCTCTATGTCCACTTAAATTACTGTCATGTGACAAAATCATGACATCCTTCCAATACTTTTGTGGTAAGACTAATTGTTTTATTTCTCTATCATTTATTTTTGTTTTCCTAAATAGTATTCCTTCTTCTATGACATATTTCTCCATTGGGTTATTATTTCTCCTGTCACTAATTCTGTCATATGTTTTCCCAATGATGTTATCTTGTTTTTGTTCTTGAGCCAATTTGTTTATTCCTTTCAATTTTTCTGTTTTCATTTCTTCAGTTCCATCTTTCTGTTTTTCTGCTTGCGTTTCGTCTTGTTTTTGACCTTGTATTTCAACCTCTTTCTCTTTATCTTCTTCACCATTAACTATTTCATCATTCATATCAATAAGTTCCTGAGTTTCTTGTTTTGGCTTGTTCTTAGATCTGGTTATTACCATATTACTAATGTAATTATCTGTTTCAGTATTCCTATTCTGCTGTAACCTTTCATATTTCTTTTCCCATGCTTCAATTTCCTGTCTTGAACATTCCTTCAAACCTGTTAAGTTTCCAATTAACATATCATGTCTCATGTTAGGCATGGCTACTCCCTCACAATGGCCAGTGTAAAAAGGTGTCTCAATAAACACTTTAAATACTTTAAATTCCTTTATACTGCCATCTGCCAACTCCACTTTCCTTGTATATCCCCTATAATATTGCGCCTCAATGAGATCAGCCCGAACCACGAGTGTGTTACAGCCACTATCTCGGATTGCCTTTATTGGAACATTGTTAATAAAAGCTGGGTAGAAAGCAAAATTGTTTTTATTTTCCCTAACAAAAAACACTCTGTCAGAATCTCTATTTTTATATTCCCTGCTTTTACTCCTATTGTATGTGTTATTATTGTAATTGTTGTTGTAATTGCTGTACCTATTCCTACTGTCTGCTCTGTAATTATTTCTACTATCTGTCCTATTGTAATTATGTGTACTACTTGATCTATTATAATTATTCCTACTGTTTGACCTGTTTTGTGTTCCCCTGCATCTCATAGCCATATGTCCTTTTTTCCCACATCTATAACATGTAACCTCCCTGTTGTTTGACCTATCTCTACTATTGCTATATCTAAAATGTTGGCTATCCCTACTTCTATCTCTACTTCTTTCATTGTTTTCCTGTGTATATCCCACTAGATCAATATTTTTTTTATCTTTACATGAAAAAAGGTTGTTGGGATAGGCATTTTTATATGTTCTTATTATCTCAGTAACATCATCCAAAACTTTGGGATTCCTTTCTTTGATAAATGATTGTAATTGAGGGTCACACTTAGCTATAAAATTATCAAGCAATATAAAATTTTTTAATCCCTCAAAGGTACTGTCAATCTTCTCAAATCCCAGCCATTTATTAAAATAGTCTTTTTCCAAATTTATAGTGGTTTGTGGTTCTATCTGATTGGAAGGTGTGTTTTCAAAATATTTTTTTCTGAATGTGCTGGCATTGTGTCCATATGCATTCAGCAATTCCTTTTTTAAAACTTGGTAGCTATTTTGTACGGTATGATTATGGTTTTGACAAATTGTAAGAGCTTGCCCTTGTACAAAGTCTAACAAAATTTGAGACCACTCTTCCTCCCTTATATTACAATTAACCATTTTAATTTCATATCTCTTTAGGTAATCTGAAATGCAATCTCTAGCCTCCTGAAAGGGTTGTAGTTTTTTCCTCAACCAATGGTTGTTATCACTTGAAATATTAGTGTTGTTTGTATGATTATTACTATTATTGGTTTCAATGTGATTGTCTGGGGCACTGGTAGTATTAGTATTAGATCTATCATTAGTATTATTGCTATTAACTTTTTGTTTATTTTGTTCAGCTTCAATTCTCAATTTCTCAAGATCATATTGTAATTTCCTATCTGCTTCTTCTTTTATTAATTGTGCTTCCCTATCTTTTTCTTTCTCCCTTATCTGATCAATTCTATCTCTCTCTATTGTCACCATTTGCTGCACATAGCTAGTTAGGTCCTTTCCTTTAAGTTCTAGCTGTTTAGCCTCAGCAATAATTTGCTGGCGAAAAGTCTCCATATAATCAAAGTTTGGAGCTGTTGCCATTATGTTTATTTTATTTTAAACAATGTCTCAATATAGTTTTGATATGGCCTCCCTATTGGCCTAAATTTAGTCACAATTTAGTTTTCACAAAAACTCACTTTCAAATACTTCTTGTAATATATATATATTTATATATTTAAATACCTTTGCTCAGTGTTATATCAACAAATATTACCTCAGTGGACTTACTCACAACCACAATACTTGAATACAACTCAAAATTTTATATCACCTTAATTCAGTGGACTTACTTTAGACCACATAAACAAATATCAATACCTCAATACTTAATTCAATGGACTTACTTCTTGCCAATAAATACCCCTAGGACTATTCTAGTCACTAGTCTAGATCCAATACAACTTCAATACAACTTCAAATAGATAAATCAATATTATACCTCCAACAGTAAATCACAATCCAGTGATACTGACAAAAAATTTTATTCTGACCAATTAGACTGTGTTTAAACACATCTATAAAATAATGTCAACCGATTAATCGGGACAAAAGATCTATATATAAATAATTACTCCTTAGACTCAGTTGTCCTCAGGATAAAATAGATCTAAGGCTCTCATAGGTATAACAATTTAGTTAATACCTGGAAACAATCTAGAATTTATAATCTAGATTAAACGTGGCTTACCTTATCTACTTAAGATAAAATTACTAATATATAATAAGAATAGTGTAAAATAAACGTAATAAGACACAAAAAAATAAATCTATTCTAATGAGATGAGACTTTTTAGAGGAAGTATACACTGAAAGAGACAAATAAAGATAACTTCACTTGACTTCTAAAAAAAAATAAAATGTACGTGGATACGAACAAAACAAGACAATCTAAACAATCATTGAGACTTTATTAAATGGAGCAGGTCCACTTTCTAATGTGTCCTATAATGACGCCCTTATCAGGCAACCTGCTCTTAACAAAGATCTACTGTCCCTAATAGACTTAATTTAATAATAATGGAGAGAAAAAATAAACTTATCTTTAGTTAGATCCCCTTTGTTCAGTCCACGGAGCTACAACGGTCAGTTCCACACAAGTTCCCCACTGTCTTTGTCTTAGGCAAGGCAAGGTGTGCTCCCACAATGGCTACTCGACAGGCAGTACTGAGTTAGGCCAATCTCTCCTGTTGCTGCCACAGTATGGTACGGTTCTCAGATAAAGTCCTCTGGTAGGGTTCCAAGGTTCCGGTTCCACTTGATGATCTGTTGGTGCTGGCTTCTGTCTTCAGGTCAGGAACATAAGTCAATACTGAGACAAGCTGGTGGTGCTGTCTCAAGAGAGGTAAAAAAAAATGACTAAGTCCAACTCTCTCTTTTGATGAATATAAATTAGTCAACTTTACAAGTTGAATAGATGGTCACGCAGTGTGGTAGTAGGGTATACCATCACTCGTGTGTAGATTAGATTGCAAGCTCAGCAACACTGCAACAGTCAATTAATAGCTTGAAAAACAAACCTGACAAGGTGACTCGATCCAACGGTCAGCTTGTAGATACTAGATATGTAGACTCAGGTGACTTCCCGTACTCATAATAAACAGATAAACCTGACAAAATGAGGTATCTTCACTCTTGAGGTATAGCCTATAGATAGAGGTATACTGACGACGGACTGCCCTAGATCACTTCAACGGACGAAATAGTTCTGGATTCAGACACAATAGATATAGATCTAGTCAATATAGATCCAAGTTCAATCTAAAAATATCCAACATGGCTGACAAAGCTAGACGCTGGTAACGGTTTCGAATTTTCTCTAATAGAAAGTCTAGATCCACTGGAACAAAGATGCCAAAATCCAGCTGCAGTCCAGATAATTAGCACAGACGTAGGGTAGATCTAGTAGAAATAAACGAATGTTAATCCAGTACTTCTCCAGTGTACTTCGCCAAGTGTAGAATTGTAGATAGATATATCCAGAACACGAAGTTAACTAGATTGTAGATCAAAATGACGCCCTGGCCGTCGTGGGTCGCCACATCTGTTGATGGTCTATTTTGTTGATGAGTATATATATGTTACTGGTGCATGCGAGTCCATATGACACAACAACAGAATGAATCAAGAATATACTTAATAACGCAGGCTGATAACTTCAACAATTTAATAAACAATAAAAAGGGCACAGTCCTCTGTCGTCGCTAGCCTAGCGTCGTCCTCTTAGGCGTCTTGTCCGTTATTCTTCTTGTTCATTATCCTACTCTGTTCTTACTCGTCACATTACTTAGGAAAAACCCGATTCACATCAACTTCTACGCATCTTGTGTCATTACACACTACATCTTGGAAAAAGTTATTTAACGCTTACTTTATAGTGTAAGACATTTGAAGCACATTACTGAAGAGAATACATCTCAGCTGTGCAAACAAAATAGAAGATGTTTCTATTCGTGTGAATTGATAAGAAAACATTTTTCTTTTTCAATTCAGAAGCTTATTCTAGTTCAGACCCAAAGCAGTCAAAATAGAGTGTTTTTAAAACGGCAATAAAGTCCTATTTGGGGAAGAGGCTGCAGATATTGGTGAAGACCGATTTCTAAGAGAGCTTGCCATCCTGTAGGCCAAACGGTACACGAGGGTATAAGTTAGAGTAAGTCTTCACATTCTATATTCATATGATTTAGATCACATGTCTGATTTGCATAGAAATCAACGAAAGTATTTAAAACCCTTTGTTCTCTTAGACTTGACAGCAGCTCAACTAATGTGTTGCGCACCCTCTCCGAGTGGACTTGACATCACTGTAGACCCTGTCCAAGTGGACGTGTCATCAGTGCACACCCTTTGTAAACAACTCATGAACTCGAGATGAGCAAACATGGCGGAATAAGTAGTGAAACAAACATGGCGGAATAAGTAGTGAAACAAACAAAGCTTTTTGGTGCATCCGGTGTACAAACTAAGAAAGTGTCTTACAAAACAAAGAAATAGTCTTACAAAACAAAGAAATAGTCTTACAAAACAAAGAAAGTGTCTTACAAAACAAAGAAATAGTCTTACAAAACAAAGAAAGTGTCTTACAAAACAAAGGAAGTGTCTTACAAAACAAAGAAATAGTCTTACAAAACAAAGAAATAGTCTTACAAAACAAAGAAAGTGTCTTACAAAACAAAGAAAGTGTTTTACAAAACAAAGAAAGTGTCTTACAAAACAAAGGAAGTGTCTTACAAAACAAAGGAAGTGTCTTACAAAACAAAGGAAGTGTCTTACAAAACAAAGGAAATGTCTTACAAAACAAAGAAAGTGTCTTACAAAACAAAGGAAGTGTCTTACAAAACAAAGAAAGTGTCTTACAAAACAAAGGAAGTGTCTTACAAAACAAAGGAAGTGTCTTACAAAACAAAGAAAGTGTCTTACAAAACAAAGAAAGTGTCTTACAAAACAAAGAAAGTGTCTTACAAAACAAAGGAAGTGTCTTACAAAACAAAGAAAGTGTCTTACAAAACAAAGAAAGTGTCTTACAAAACAAAGAAAGTGTCTTACAAAACAAAGAAAGTGTCTTACAAAACAAAGGAAGTGTCTTACAAAACAAAGAAAGTGTCTTACAAAACAAAGAAATAGTCTTACAAATCAAAGAAAGTGTCTTACAAAACAAAGAAAGTGTTTTACAAAACAAAGAAAGTGTCTTACAAAACAAAGGAAGTGTCTTACAAAACAAAGAAAGTGTCTTACAAAACAAAGAAATAGTCTTACAAAACAAAGAAAGTGTCTTACCAAACAAAGGAAGTGTCTTACAAAACAAAGAAATAGTCTTACAAAACAAAGAAATAGTCTTACAAAACAAAGAAAGTGTCTTACAAAACAAAGAAAGTGTCTTACAAAACAAAGAAAGTATCTTACAAAATAAAGAAAGTGTCTTACAAAACTAAGAAAGTGTCTTACAAAATAAAGAAAGTGTTTTACAAAACAAAGAAAGTGTCTTACAAAACAAAGAAAGTGTCTTACAAAACAAAGGAAGTGTCTTACAAAACAAAGAAAGTGTCTTACAAAACAAAGAAAGTATCTTACAAAATAAAGAAAGTGTCTTACAAAACTAAGAAAGTGTCTTACAAAATAAAGAAAGTGTTTTACAAAACAAAGAAAGTGTCTTACAAAACAAAGAAAGTGTCTTACAAAACAAAGAAAGTGTTTTACAAAACAAAGAAAGTGTCTTACAAAACAAAGAAAGTGTCTTTCAAAACAAAGAAAGTGTCTTACAAAACAAAGAAAGTGTCTTACAAAATAAAAAAAAGTGTCTTACAAAATAAAGAAAGTGTCTTACAAAATAAAGATAGTGTCTTACAAAATAAAGAAAGTGTCTTACAAAATAATGAAAGTTTCTTACAAAATAAAGAAAGTGTCTTACAAAAGAAAGAAAGTGTCTTACAAAACAAAGAAAGTGTCTTACAAAAGAAAGGAAGTCTCGTACAAAAGAAAGGAAGTGTATTACAAAACAAAGGAAGTGTCGTTAATCTATGTTCTTAAAACGTTCAAACATTTTTCTTTGTGACCATTAAATTTGACACAATCAACATTTGTTCGGCTCTTGTGTTTGTCACTTTGATTTATCTGGCGACATTGAAGGGGACTCTAGCGTCCTAGACATTGGTTCAGTTGATCGCAGACCTCTCCAAAAAGAGAAGACACTAAAAAGCACACCAACGGACTGTTGCAAGTGTAGTCAACCTTTTGTTCAATAGAATTCCTTTTACTTGATAAATAGATGTAACACTTTCAATGTATACTGACAGTTGACAAAGTGCTTTCATTGTTCCATTGATACGAACCTACCCGCTACAATTATACTGTGGAAAAGCGAGTCTCAAACTGTGGAGCAGAGTGCAGAGAAGGAATGGGGGGGGGTGCAAGGACAAAATCTGTTTTAATTTTAGTAATACTAAGGCTTGCCTTCGAGTCCGAAGATTAATGAGGATTGCAGTATTTCCCGCGGCTACACTGCCACATGAGCGACCTACATACTTTGCCACATTCTGCGCAGACGTAACCATTTTCCGCCGGTGGTCGATTTAGATTTTCTTTTCGCTTTCATTGTCACAAGAGAGCAACTGGCTGCAGGCGCTTGGAACGAGAAAACTCGAGATCAATTACAAAGGTCAGGGGATACAAATTTGAGGCCAAAAAGACAAGCCAAGGCCGAGGTCAGATGTAGACGGGGTTTCCATTATAGTGTTATTATGAATCCATGTTTATGTATTGACCAATATAAAACAACAACGTTACTAGTAATCTTTAAAGAAATGAATTATTATATTTAGAGCTATGGTTGTATCTTTTAAGTACCGAAATCATTTTATCCTTTTTTTTATTTCGAAGAGAACATTTCAACAACGTATATCCATTTCTCTTGGTACATTCATTTCTCTTGGTATATTCATTTCTCTTAGTATATCCATTTCAACAAAGTATATCCATTTCTCTTGGTATATCCATTTCAACAAAGTATATCCATTTCTCTTGGTACATTCATTTCTCTTGGTATATTCATTTCTCTTGGTATATCAATTTCAACAAAGTATATCCATTTCTCTTGGTATATTCATTTCTCTTCCTATATTCATTTCTCTTAGTATATCCATTTCAACAACGTATATCCATTTCTCTTGGTATATTCATTTCTCTTAGTATATCCATTTCTCTTAGTATATTCATTTCTCTTAGTATATTCATCTCTCTTGGTATATCCATTTCTCTTAGTATATTCATTTCTCTTAGTATATTCATCTCTCTTAGTATATCCATTTCTCTTAGTATATTCATTTCTCTTAGTATATTCATTTCTCTTAGTATATCCATTTCTCTTAGTATATTCATTTCTCTTAGTATATTCATTTCTCTTAGTATATTCATTTCTCTTGGTATATTCATTTCTCTTGGTATATCAATTTCAACAAAGTATATCCATTTCTCTTGGTATATTCATTTCTCTTCCTATATTCATTTCTCTTAGTATATCCATTTCAACAACGTATATCCATTTCTCTTGGTATATTCATTTCTCTTAGTATATCCATTTCTCTTAGTATATTCATTTCTCTTAGTATATTCATCTCTCTTGGTGTATCCATTTCTCTTAGTATATTCATTTCTCTTAGTATATCCATTTCTCTTAGTATATTCATTTCTCTTAGTATATCCATTTCTCTTAGTATATTCATTTCTCTTAGTATATTCATTTCTCTTCGTATATTCATTTCTCTTAGTATATTCATCTCTCTTAGTATATTCATCTCTCTTAGTATATTCATCTCTCTTAGTATATTCATTTCTCTTAGTATATTCATTTCTCTTAGTATATTCATTTCTCTTAGTATATCCATTTCTCTTAGTATATTCATTTCTCTTAGTATATTCATTTCTCTTAGTATATCCATTTCTCTTAGTATATTCATTTCTCTTAATATATTCATTTCTCTTAGTATATTCATTTCTCTTAGTATATCCATTTCCATTACATCAAAACTTCTTATTTTTTCCAAGTGACCTAGCAGCAGGTCTATTCAACTAGAAAGGGCCGTTAGAGGACGTCTTGCTGTACGCGCGGGTGATCTTATGCCAATCGGGCCCATTACGCACATGCCCTGTCTCGAAAGTCCTATATCGGTCCGTGTTTCTCTATTTATTGAACTTGTTTGAACTGCGCTCCTCTTGTCATGCGAAATGGTGCTTTGTAGACGCCTGGAAAATGAATTTCCGAATCTCGTCATGCAAGAAAACGTTTGGCGGACCACGCTGACTGAGCACACTTCCCCAGACCACTAGCTGGCTAAATGAAGACCTCAATGTTTGCTGAATAGTGATTGTAAATAGTGCTATTTAGATTTTGAGATCCCAGTGAGACAGACAAAAAATGCGGAGCCTTTTCACCATTCACAGGCCGTTAAGAACAACTGCCAAGAAAATAAAATCTAATAAATAGAAACAACAAGAAAAATTCTAATTCATTGGTCGCTGGTCAACACATAAGACTTTTAGACTTAGATATTGGCTTCATTTAATGATTTTTTTTTGTATTTTGTAATAGTTGCTCCTAGTGTTTTCTAATGAGCAAATTATAAATGATGTACATCTATGCTACATGTTTGTGTGTGTGTGTGTGTGTGTGTGCGTGCGAGCGTGTGTGTGTATGTGTAGGGCCATGTTTGGAAATGAATAAAAATTCTTCTTATGTCTTTTGGAGATACTTGACATTCATTTATAATCTATTCTAGACACGTTACATTAGAAAGTGTTTAACTACTTTGTACTCGACACATTCCAAGATGTGGTTTTAAATTTTATTTTTTGTATTGTCATTATTAAAACTTAAAATTAATGAAAATGGCGTCAATGTACCTGTATCATATCCAAATAGTAATCCACCAATCGTCGCAAAGCAAGCCAAGTAGTAGACGAAGGCCGTTGGTTTATCCGGTTCTGCATTGGGATCTTTCTTTTTGCTATGGAAACCGTTAACAGCAGCGTGTTCCATGGTCTCCTGGGTTTGTTTAGGGTACAATGGATCTGATTCACAGTCTGGACCGTCAGTGTGAGCACCAGGTAACAGGAGATGCTTTAATCCCTTCAAGAATCCTGAACCAGAAATACTTTTCTCATGTAACGATGTTTCCTTCTCTGAGATACTTCCTCGGCCTACAGAAGAGTTAGAATTTCCGAGCGCCCCAGGGAGATTTTGTTTGGTGGATAGGGTTAAGCTGTTCTCTTTCTGATCACTTGCATGGCTATCTTCTAATAGCGCCGGACTTTCAGTACGCTCAGAGACGGTAAAGACTTGTGTCTCTGGCTTCCCTGTGATGCTGTCCTGTTGCCCTGGGTTTCTGTCTTGTTGACCTGAAGAGATGAGAATCTCCGACGCCGCCGATGGTGGCGATAGAAAATGGATAGTAGTTGGTGGAGGTGTGGACTTGAACTCTGTAACAAAGAAACAACCATTCAACATTATACATAATGGTTTACTATGCTCAATAAAAGGTAGACATAGTGTCATTGTATATCAAAGTTCTGTTTCAGCAAAAATAATGTGAACAACTATTTTGTTAAGTATCATTCAGTAGAAGTAGTAAATCTAAACAAAACTAACTACTAAGCGTAAATGATAATTATGGACATGCACACTCTAAAAACTATTAAAAAAAAAACTTGAAAGTAACAGTGCATTCAATAAAACTAATAAGACAACTACTTATAAACTTTCAATACACTTTATATTTAGACGAACTTGTAATGTTTTCAATGAGTGCGATTACCATGGACGAAAAACGCATGCACAATAAATTTATTATTTCAAGATTGATCTCAATACACCCCAATAAAACTTTAATGTAGCTCGTCCATATGTACTAACAGTTCACAGATAAGAACGATTCCCTATTTTTGTTTCTGTTCCAAATTAAGGTAATTGTTTTAGATGGAACACTATTTGGTTGAAGTAGAGTTACTAATGTTGTATACTAACAGATGTAAGTTCTGAAGCTAAACATTATTAAAAACAAAAGAAAAGAAAAGAAACAATGAATTAAATTTGACGGTCATGCGCAGTGAACTGAAACAAAGTCATACAAAGTTATAGAGTTACAACTTAAACCGAAGCAATTATTACATAAGCGAGAACTATCACAAGAAAATAGGCTTCCCTCTACATCATATACAAAGCCAGAGATTCCCAGAGCATAGATGTTAAAGCAAGAACTTACTGTTGATAAGTAAGACCTAATGCAATAGCTTAATATAGTACCCTAAGAAGCAGGGGTGCGTTGTGACGTCATGTTCCCCAATCCAATCAGCAAGGACCTCTATACAGTCCTATCTTATCATAAGCCCTAAAAAGATTTCGTTTTTTTTTCTTCTAAGTTTATAAAAGCTCATGACTTGATGTTATATGTATTTAAAATAAAAAGGGAACAAACTCTGTGACAAGCTGGATAGACCCAGTCTCATAGCATGAGAGCGTGGTTCAGATCTCTGTTGATTTACTTACAGATTCACATTCAACCCCCCCCCCCCCCCCATTGTTACGTTTATCTGTTCTCGGGTTATTAGTGTGGAATTTATCAAATGTAAAAAAAAGCAACACGTCACACTACGTCATTGATATTTAAAGATCTATATAAATACAATAATTAAATATTCATAAAACGCATCGAGTGTTAATATTTGTTTTATGTACTCAGACAACCCATTCCATGTTATTACCAAATCTGTATTTAAAAAAAAAATGAAGTATAATTTATGTGAAATTCAAATATACTGTTGCTCACAGTGTCATGCACAGTTTTAACCTATGGAGTACAAGATTCCTGAATGGGCCACGATTAAAAGAAACCTGACACATTGCTAAAGAAATCTGCGCAGACGCACACATACACAATAAAGAAGTATCGGGTAATGAGTGTCCAGTCAACCATAACATGATAACTAAAACCAGCCTCGTTATGACGTTAACATGGCGGAAGGGTTAAACCCATAGACATAAATAAATATAGACTGGCCGAAGGAAGTAACTTTATGTAACTTGAAAACATGTATATCTATTGTATTCGGATTTCCGAATGGTGAAAAATTGCATGATCTTTAGTCTTAGAGATTTAAAACAAAACACTAGTGAAAATAATGTAATACTTATATAGGTTACGGCTGAAATAGATATGAATACTTAATTTTTATACTGCTCATAAATGCTGTATAATAAGGTACACAAAATTGCAAGTCACAAATTTTCATTTCATAAAACTCTTTAATCGGCCAGTCTATATTTATTTATGTCTATGTTTCAACCACAAAGTTCTATAGATCTTTAGACTAGACACAACATTTATATCACGATTTCTTCCCTTTGGAACTCAAAGTCTAAAAATATTTTTGAATTTCCGGGTAGAGCCTATGAAACAAAAAAATCTTGACTCTATAGATCGACTAGTGTTCAAAATGACTGACCTCAAATGTTAACCCTTGAACTTCAAACTTTGACAAGAAATGTTGTCCACTCATTTTCGTACAAGCTTGTGACTAAAATTTAGATTCAACAATCAGAAGCGATGTCGAGACGTCAGCCATATTAGTTTAGGATTTCCGCGGAAGACTTGAACAAAATAAATTAATGATCGCAAAGATTTTATAGCTCCTTTGTGTGTGTGTGTGGTTCAGAAAACCGGAATCTGTGTTGCATTTAGATTCTTTACAAAGAATATCACAGGTGAAGAGCAAGTTCCCCGAATCTTTAAAGACGATTTTGTGTCTCTCACTATCGATTTAAATAAGCCAACAAAAACTGTCTCATTGGTCAGTCTATACACTTCTATGTCTCATTGGTCAGTCTATACACTTCTATGGCTCATTGGTCAGTCTATACACTTTTATGTCTCAATGGTCAGTCTATACACTTCTATGTCTCATTGGTCAGTCTATACACTTCTATGTCTCATTGGTCAGTCTATATACTTCTGTCTCATTGGTCAGTCTATACACGTCTATGTCTCATTGGTCAGTCTATACACTTCTATGTCTCATTGGTCAGTCTATACACTTCTATGTCTCATTGGTCAGTCTATACACTTCTATGTCTCAATGGTCAGTCTATACACTTCTGTCTCATTGGTCAGTCTATACACTTCTATGTCTCATTGGTCAGTCTATACACTTCTATGTCTCATTGGTCAGTCTATATACTTCTGTCTCATTGGTCAGTCTATACACTTCTGTCTCATTGGTCAGTCTATATACTTCTGTCTCATTGGTCAGTCTATACACTTCTGTCTCATTGGTCAGTCTATACACTTCTGTCTCATTGGTCAGTCTATACACTTCTATGTCTCATTGGTCAGTCTATATACTTTTGTCTCATTGGTCAGTCTATACACTTCTGTTTCATTGGTCAGTCTATATACTTCTATGTCTCATTGGTCAGTCTATACACTTCTATGTCTCATTGGTCAATCTATACACTTCTATGTCTCATTGGTCAGTCTATACATTTCTATGTCTCAATGGTCAGTCTATACATTTCTATGTCTCATTGGTCAGTCTATACACTTCTATGTCTCAATAGTCAGTCTATATACTTCTATGTCTCATTGGTCAGTCTATACATTTCTATGTCTCAATGGTCAGTCTATACATTTCTATGTCTCATTGGTCAGTCTATACACTTCTATGTCTCAATAGTCAGTCTATATACTTCTATGTCTCATTGGTCAGTCTATACATTTCTATGTCTCAATGGTCAGTCTATACATTTCTATGTCTCATTGGTCAGTCTATACACTTCTATGTCTCAATAGTCAGTCTATATACTTCTATGTCTCATTGGTAAGTCTATACATTTCTATGTCTCAATGGTCAGTCTATACATTTCTATGTCTCATTGGTCAGTCTATACACTTCTATGTCTCAATAGTCAGTCTATATACTTCTATGTCTCATTGGTAAGTCTATACACTCCTATGTCTCATTCGTCAGTCTATATACTCCTATGTCTCATTGGTCAGTCTATATACTCCTATATCTCATTGGTCAATATATATACTTCTATGTCCATGGGTAAAACAAGTTTGAAAAAAAGTGAGTGCAAGACCCTATCCCAAAGTGAGATGTGATGTTCCTTTGAACTAAAAGCATGACATTTGGCTTAACGTTTATTGGAAAACAAATGATTTAAAACTAAAAAAAAACACAACCATCTTTCTCTTGTTATGCTTAAAAGTACTGTATAATGTAGCTTCTTCCAAAGTACCGTATACCTGATATTAATCAAACTATAATCTATCTACTCTTAGAGTACTGGAGACTTGATATCAATGAAACAATAGTCTAGCTACTCCTAGAGTACTGGAGACTTGATATTAATCAAACTATAGTCTAGCTACTCTGGAGATTACATGCAAAAGCTTTTTGTCTTTCTTGAGACTTCATTTTGTGCTATCACTCCACTGGCAGAGGACCGCGGGGCTTATCTTGAAGTATCTCTCCAAGGACTAGTCAATAACCAAACTGTCAAACGGAGCAGGGGTCTGTGTTATATCTAAAGTTTCAGGCTTCGTCTTTGTTTGCAAGAACACGGACCCTTTAGACAAGAAATGAAGTAAAAGACAGCATTGCCTGAAATGGACATGTACAATGTTTTGTTTGCTCATCTTCAAGATCTTTGGATACATGAAGCGCAGGAACATCAAGTAATGTACACATTAAAACCAAAAATACTTTGGTTTATTTTTAAAGATGAGATTACTCTTGTCAAAGATCGAGGTTGCGTTTGGCTGAATTTTTATGTTATCTTTCCTTGTTAGGGGAGATAAGCCTGTCACCAAAGAAAAGATAACTCTGACAAGTGAGTTGAAATAAGAACATTCAGAAAACATAAAAAATTCGGTGAGATAAATAAAAAAAAAGGTGTAGGATAAATGATATTATTCTTAATGGCACATGGAACTTGTTACCAGAAAATGACTCACACTTAAGCATATATTTAAAATCAAGCTTAATGTACGTGAGACTAGTTGTTGTAAGCCCCCACCCCCTCCCCAACTAGGTAACATTTAGTTGTATGATTAGATCAACCGAGTTCTTGCAGGTATCAATGTTTACAGATCAGTCATATGTGTCAGTACTTTGATCAACATGCTACCAAAGGCCATGCTAGTGCAGAGAGTGCAGCCTCCCAGGCATTCCCCCCCCCCTTCAAAAAAGGGGTGGGACAAGTCCCCATGCTAAAAATAATTTAAATAAAAAATTGCATTCTACACAAGCATTAATTAAATGCATTTTGTAAAACAGTCTTCATAAGAAGGGAGGGCCCTTAACATAATTAAACCGGCATTGATTACTTCCCAATCTAAATACATATGAGGACAAGGAGAACGATATTTGTCTGTTGCAGTTACAATTGTCTTTGGGTGTTTAGATCTATAAAATGTCTGTAATTGTACACGTCTCAACTTTTAAGGATATAGATCTATGCGGATGAAAACACCGGGTGTAGCCAGTAGATAAATGTGTTATATTTCCAGACATATGGACGAGGCAGACATAACAACGTTACGTGATATGTATACACCCACTAGCATGAGTTCGCTGATGATATCATTCTAGAGTTGATTTTGTGTTTGAATGTTATCACTACTTGAACATGTCATTCAGCCGTACAGGTATGTGGTGGTCCTAGAGATCTAATCTCAATGTGTGGGGCAGAGATAGCTGGAGAGTTTCTAGGTAGATCACATAAGATCACTTTTCTCACTTTATCTATCACACACAAACACTAGCACATACACACACTCAAGCACCTGCTCAGGTCATCTTGTGAAACAATGAAATACTTGGGAAAGCTTCACATAGAACTGAGGCGTGAAGCCACGCTAAGAATACATGATAACTTCATGCAATTATGGGTTGAGCCACGCTAAGAATACCTGATAACTTTATGCAATGATGCGTGAAGCCATGCTAAGAATACCTGATAACTTTATGCCATGATGCGTGAAGCCACGCTAAGAATACCTGATAACTTTATGCCATGATGCGTGAAGCCACGCTAAGAATACCTGATAACTTTATGCCATGATGCGTGAAGCCATGCTAAGCATACCTGATAACTTTATGCCATGATGCGTGAAGCCACGCTAAGAATACCTGATAACTTTATGCAATGATGCGTGAAGCCATGCTAAGAATACCTGATAACTTTATGCCATGATGCGTGAAGCCACGCTAAGAATACCTGATAACTTTATGCCATGATGCGTGAAGCCACGCTAAGAATACCTGATAACTTTATGCCATGATGCGTGAAGCCACGCTAAGAATACCTGATAACTTTATGCCATGATGCGTGAAGCCACGCTAAGGATACCTGATAACTTTATGCAATGAACTTGACATTGAAGTAAAGAAATCATGAGCACTTTGAGAAGATAAACTGAGACATTCCTATCTAATAGAACAAATGTTTTTTACTATTCACATCATTTCCGTGAATGTTTAGAGATACTGCTTCCATTGTTTAATCGTCGGAATCCAAAACAAGGCTAAATAGAACAATTATTGAAGGTCTAAGAAAGAAAACATCTTAGAAATGGAGTAATCATTGAAAGTCTAAGATAAAACATCTTAGAAATGGAGTAATCATTGAAAGTCTAAGATAAAACATCTTAGAAATGGAGTAATCATTGAAAGTCTAAGATAAAACATCTTAGAAATGGAGTAATCATTGAAAGTCTAAGATAAAACACCTTAGAAATGGAGTAATCATTGAAAGTCTAAGATAAAACATCTTAGAAATGGAGTAATCATTGAAAGTCTAAGATAAAACATCTTAGAAATGGAGTAATCATTGAAAGTCTAAGATAAAACATCTTAGAAATGGAGTAATCATTGAAAGTCTAAGATAAAACATCTTAGAAATGGAGTAATCATTGAAAGTCTAAGATAAAACATCTTAGAAATGGAGTAATCATTGAAAGTCTAAGATAAAACATCTTAGAAATGGAGTAATCATTGAAAGTCTAAGATAAAACATCTTAGAAATGGAGTAATCATTGAAAGTCTAAGATAAAACATCTTAGAATTGCCTTCGAACAATCATTAAGGGTCTAATTAAAAAAAAAACAAGGTTATAAAGACCATTGGTGTGAAACACAAACTCAAAATTGGCTCCCGGCGTGGTCCACCAAGGCAGGTTTCAATATTTTCAGAAAGAATATCAGAATGAAATTCTATCAAAGGCAAATGACAGAGAAGAATGGAGAAAGAAGGTTGACAGATCTTGTGTGGTGCCCCAACGGTCCAGCAGACCAAGGGATAGGTGAAGATGAAGGTGAAGTAAGATGTGAACCTAGCCTGGACTGACTGATATCATATAATGACTATCTTATTGATTTAATTTTTTTTTTGTATAGGGCCAATCTTTTATTCAAAGCGTCATTAAAAAATAAAATACATTTCGTAATTAGAAAAAAAAAAAAGAAAAATCCTTTGTTGGGTATTCATTATTCATATTTGCAGAGATATGGTTCACGAGATAATGGATAAAACTACTTATTAATTGTTGTTTTAAATTAGTTCCACTTATATGTATATTAAATAGATTTTTTCTCTTTGAAAAAAATGTAACCATTTTTATGTAAATGTAGTAGTTAGTATGACAGAACTTACATAACTTAGCAATACATATGTAATTTTTTTTTTAACAAAAAATCTAAAACCGTTTGCATAAATGTATTAAAGATGCTGCAATTGACTACTTCCCTTACTATATAGTCTCTTGTGTTTGTTACTATTAATAGTTAATAAGTGTATTTGTATGAAATAACTGCTTGCAGAGTTGATTTTAAAAATTAAATTTTTCACTTTTAGAAAAGAAAAAAGTTGCCGTTGCATCAGAACTTTGAAAGGTCTAAAATATCATGATGTCGGATTTTCAATATCTTTTCTTGTTTACGATTAAACGGGACGGACGGACGGACAGACATTCCACACAAAACTAATAACGTCTTTTCCCCTTTCGCGGGCCGATAAAAAAAAAGAATCTTAGTATTGCTATGCAGATAAAGTCAAAGACATATTTTGTTCCAGTTCTGATAAAGGCAAACGAAATAACTATAGAAATACATTTTTAGGTGTATATTTTCCTAAATCTTTATTCGAAACTATTTCTAACAGTTTCCAATTAATTTTATTTCAGATTTTCAAACATTAAGGCAAATTCATAAATACTTTTTTTGGTTAGCCGGTGAATACAACACGAGAAATGATATAAGCGAAGTATTAATAAAACATATACATATTTTTTTCTTCACTTTCCCACTATCGAATCACCAATCTAATCTTGTTCGCTGATAGCACAAAGTCATTGTTATCCTTTAGTTGGCAACAGATTTTGTTTAATGTGAGTCTCGGACATTGTTTAGTTTTGGTTTATTTCTTTGCAAATCATTCCGATCTTCCTCTTTTCATTTTCTAACGTTTTTCTTAAGGTTCATGCATATCGCTACCACATTTGTTCGTATTGCTTACTCTTCTTTTTCTCTATTACTGTATTTTATTTTTTCAAGAACGAAGACGAGGTCTTAAAAACAAAAGTGTAAAAACATAAAGCAGGTTACTGTGACTAAACTTTTAGTAGACAATACTCTAATACTGAACATATATTTGGTCGTCATTCAGTTTCCTGTGTCTATACTGTCAAATGTATTTTCCATATCAATGTGTTGTAAAATTATAATTATGTTGTGAAGATCTCTATGTATTTATTTAGTAGATTTAGTTTTCAATTAAGTTCATAGTGTAAAATTACTCTAATCATTTCAAAATTATTAAGTTACTTTTTTAAAATTCTTCTGAACTACCCAGAAACAGGGTCATGCTTTCATGACAAAACAAAATAAGCTAGACAAATGTCCTTGAACTTATGCAACAAGGTCAATCCTAGCAGATCTTACCCAGACAGCATGAAGCCAATGCGATTATGTCCCGTGTTATCAACAGACACTTGGAAAGGTTTGGTTGAAACATTTATCTGACGCCCTTTGGAAGCTTAGCAGCAACTTTTCGATTAGACAGTACTGTATTGTCAAGTTACTGTATAGTCAAGTTACTGTATTGTCAAGCTACTGTATTGTCAAAGTGCTGCATTGTCAAATTACTGTATTGTCAAGTTACTGTATTGTCAAAGTGCTGTATTGTCAAGTTACTGTATTGTCAAAGTGCTGCATTGTCAAGTTACTGTATTGTCAACGTACTGTTTTGCCATAGAACTGTATTGTCATTTGTCAGGTACTGTATTGTTAAAGTATTGTATTGACAAAGTACTGTGTTGTCAAAGCAATCTATAGTCAAAGTATTATACTGTCAAAGTAATTTGTTGTCAAAGTTATATATGGCCCCCTTAAGTAACTATGGATCATGTCAAAGAAATGAGATGAATTCCTGGGATATAGTTGTGGTCGGAAGATGTCGCCCACACATCAGTTCCCCCCTCTCTTTTCAGATGATGTATCCAAAGAAACGGCAAGTGCCCATACACTTTGGGATTAGGGGCGTCGCAGGCTCTGCCACGATGTCAAAGTACTGTATTGTCAAAATACATAAGTGACTTAAACGCCCATTAAACTTTTATAGCTATATAAATGTGGCCATTAATTTAGGAGATGAAAGCATAGAAATGTATTTAGTCATAACTAAAAAACAATCTCCACCAAGTTATAAAGTCATTACAAATGTTGGATCTAGGATGCACACAATATTTCCATAGATCTGTAGAACGGGGGGCGACACAAATAAAACTAGGAGCTCTGTGTAAGACGAACTAAAACATTCTTCAGTTGTCCATGGACATTGTCCTACATAAAGACAACATTTCTAAACAGATTTTTTAAAACCAATTTGTTGGTGTTTCCGTTTCTATAGAATAGTTGTGTGCACTTTTAATATTATAACTGCCAAGCTCTTTCGACAATTCTTATTTATAGGACTAGTGACACAGTGATATTTCAACATGGTGTTCAAGACTTTGTTTATACATTTCTAAATAAATATCTCTCCCTTTTCATTTTGTTATTTTTCTGTAGGTTCCATTAAATTGCCACCACATTTCTTTATATCGCTTCCTTACTTTTTTTTTTTCTCTCTCTCGATTTCTGCATTGGACAATGCATTTCATTAAAGTTTACAGTTTTAAAATTAAAAAGCAAATTAGTTGGATTCATTTTTAAATCACCAATGAAATTAATCTGAATTTCTTAGAATTTGAACTCACAAAAATATAATCTTGTAATAAAAGTGAATATCACAGTAAATAACAGAGATGAAAGATCCATTGCTAAGTAAACACTGTAAAGTAAACATCGCAAAGTAAACATTGCAATTTAACACTGGTAAACGTAGCAAAGTAAACAATTTAAGGTAAACATTGCAAAGTAAACACTGCAAAGTGAATACTGTAAAGTAAACTCTTTAAAGTACACATTAAATATAAAGTAACCAAAATGAAGAGCGACTTTGAACTCACTGAAGTTTGTAGTGATACTATCCAAAGAACTGATGAATGTTAGGCCCTAAGTAGTTAATGAACTCGGAGATCTAGTTCTTGTTATACACAATGTAACAAGCTCTACTTCGTAGGAGAGACAAGCCAATACAGTTCATTAAAAAAGTAGAAGATTGTTTTCCTCTTATCTCAGACACATTCTGATACTGAAACACGTCATCTATCAGGCGGAGACAACAACATCTGAAAGTTGGATTGTCTTCAGTGTTAATATGATTACACCTTAAATCAAAACAAACTTTTTACAAAGCTTTGTCGGTCTGGTAAAAAGATTGCACAATTATTTCTTTTACCTGATAAGACAAGAATCAATAAAAACAGATTGAACCATTTGTCCATTAACTTTTGGTAATTAATTATTTTTTGTTTGGTATCTCGAACAAGGGCACGGAGTTGTACTTGACTGAAGTGGTGGTATAAGCTGAATTAGTCCCCTTTATAGGTCATCGCTTTAAAATCAGTTTAAAACAAACAAAAGATAACTAATAGATCTTCTATTTTTCATAAGCACCTTACTAGCAGAGCGGTTAGAATGTCGGCTTGAGGAGGCTTCTATTTCCGGTCGCTTCCCCCCCTCATTTTACATTATATGCTTTTAAAAAGCAACCCAGATATTCCTTTCTGTCCCCCCCCCCCCAATCGTCCCAACCGTTCCAGATAAGTGATACATCATAGTGTAGTGAGAAACAGGAACAGGAAACAGGAACAAGATATAAGTTATTTATTATGTTTTTCTCTTCTATTAAATATATTTAATAACAAATTAATAAAAACAATTTACAAATATCGTCAACTTTTTGAGTTGACATTTTGATATCGATGTTAACATTGTATATCTTCCAGTGTTAACATCTTTGTGACGGTGTCAAATATTTCGTCAGTTTTATTTGCTATTAAATCAATCAATGTCTCTATCAATAATAGTAATACCTCAATCAATAATAGTAATGTCTCTATATATCAATGCCTCTGTTAATAGTAATCTATCTACAGAGCCTAATGCTGGGTCAAATGAAGCAGCGATTGCACGAAGGCATCTACATCCGGTTTCGTTCTGAAGGCAATGTGTTCAATCTTCGACGTCTACCATCCCATACAAAAAACAAAACAAAACGAGATGGTCATAACGGAGCTTCTCTATGCTGATGATTAGCCTAGCCTTATTATTATTATTATTATATTATTATTATCTACAGGGCAGATGATGTAAAAAGTTATCGTTTTTTTATGGCCGAACATTTTTCGAGGGTGTCAACGAACAACCGCCTTTGCTTTCCAAAACTAATGTCAGATTCTCATCAGAGAATTAAAATTCTTAAAATTCAAAACCCCAGTGTTCACCAAGATTTGGACACGATACCTTTCGGTTCGGAAGCCAAGCGCTGTGGCGCCCCCTCCCACCCCAATAATGTCGGTTTGGTTTATTTCTTTAACTGTGGCTCAAAGTGTTGTCGTCTGCAAGCAGTATGAACTCGGACCAAAAAGCTCACGTAATAGCGTGTTACATAGTTCAATATCAAACTTACGAATGTTTCTTCTTTAATGGCATTTGTTTGTTAAGTCATTCGATTAATAACTGATGGAACTGACCAGTGTCAAGATTTATATCAAACAATTATTAGTTTAAAGGAAAAACAAGGTTACAAAGACAGTTTGTGTGGAAACACAAACTCAAAATGGGCCCCCGAAGTGGTCTACCTAGAGTCTTGACTAGGATTCGAACTTCTGTTTCCAAATGTTTTATTAAAGCTCTCCATACTCCATATATTCATTTAGCGTACACTTATATTTTTTAAAATAATAATTATTAACCTTATCCCTACATTCAAAATGATTAACCTTATCCCTACATTCAAAATGATTAACCTTATCCCTACATTCAAAATGATTAACCTTATCCCTACATTCAAAATGATTAACCTTATCCCTACATTCAAAATGATTAACCTTATCCCTACATTCAAAATGATTAACCTTATCCCTACATTCAAAATGATTAACCTTATCCCTACATTCAAAATGATTAACCTTATCCCTACATTCAAAATGATTAACCTTATCCCTACATTCAAAATGATTAACCTTATCCCTACATTCAAAATGATTAACATATAAACACAAGGAGAGAAACTCAAACAGATTTTTGTCTTCTGACAAACTTAGAGGCAAGTCGAAAAACAAAATGTCTTGACCTACTTTAGCACTTTAGATAGTGAGCTAGCTACAGAGTACAGATGTATACAAATGTCTTGACCTACTTTAGCACTTTAGATAGTGAGCTAGCTACAGAGTACAGATGTATACAAATGTCTTGACCTACTTTAGCACTTTAGATAGTGAGCTAGCTACAGAGTACAGATGTATACAAATGTCTTGACCTACTTTAGCACTTTAGATAGTCAGCTAGCTACAGAGTACAGATGTATACAAATGTCTTGACCTACTTTAGCACTTTAGATAGTCAGCTAGCTACAGAGTACAGATGTATACAAATGTCTTGACCTACTTTAGCACTTTAGATAGTGAGCTAGCTACAGAGTACAGATGTATACAAATGACTTGACCTACTTTAGCACTTTAGATAGTGAGCTAGCTACAGAGTACAGATGTATACAAATGACTTGACCTACTTTAGCACTTTAGATAGTGAGCTAGCTACAGAGTACAGATGTATACAAATGTCTTGACCTACTTTAGCACTTTAGATAGTCAGCTAGCTACAGAGTACAGATGTATACAAATGTCTTGACCTACTTTAGCACTTTAGATAGTGAGCTAGCTACAGAGTACAGATGTATACAAATGACTTGACCTACTTTAGCACTTTAGATAGTGAGCTAGCTACAGAGTACAGATGTATACAAATGACTTGACCTACTTTAGCACTTTAGATAGTGAGCTAGCTACAGAGTACAGATGTATACAAATGACTTGACCTACTTTAGCACTTTAGATAGTGAGCTAGCTACAGAGTACAGATGTATACAAATGTCTTGACCTACGTTAGCACTTTAGATAGTGAGCTAGCTACAGAGTACAGATGTATACAAATGTCTTGACCTACTTTAGCACTTTAGATAGTGAGCTAGCTACAGAGTACAGATGTATACAAATGTCTTGACCTACTTTAGCACTTTAGATAGTCAGCTAGCTACAGAGTACAGATGTATACAAATGACTTGACAAGCAAGACTTTCCCCTCGCAAATACAAATCAAAATCTCCATTGTCATTTGTCATACAAACTAGACATAGATCTAGACCTAGTTTTAGATCTAAATCTAGATTCAAGATCTAAGTCTAGGTCTAGAACTACATCTAAATCTAGATCTAGAGTTAGATCTAAGTCTAGATCTAGATCTAAGTCAAGATTTAGATCTAGAACTAGATATAGAATCTTGATATAGAATCTACTATATCAAGACTAGAATTTTCGTGTTTAATATTAAAATTACTAGACCTAGGCCAATGTATAAATAGTATATAGCCTTTTGTTACCGGGTAAAGTTGTACTAAGCTGTTCTCATCCGATTCATTTCTTAATGTGATACCCTTTTACATAATAACTAAATCTGCACCCCTAAGGCTAAGCTGTCAGAAGAAAAGCTATTGCCTTAATAATTAAAATTTTGTTCAAATTATCAATAAATTTATAATATTTTATTTATTCTCTTTATTATAAATATAACTAGATCTGGGCTCTATTAAGTCTTATTTAGACTGTCAAGTGTAGGCCCCTATAATGAGGATTTGTCAAAACTACGTGCTATAAAAGTAGTTCGTTTTTTTTTAAACTTTCAACTAAAACGAAGTTCGTATGAAAATTATTTTTTAAAACAACATTTGAATCAGTATATTATTCCATGAGTTAGTTAATAAATGGAAAATCTATTTTATAATGATCCATTGATACTTTTTCCATTGTGATCTTAGATGCAAATTTTTTGTACTGTTTTGAAAAATCTGCTTGCATAGATAATTTTAAAAATTAGACGGTTCATTTTCGGAAAAGAAAATGTAGCCGTTGCATCAGAACTTTGAATGATCTAAAATATCATGATGTCCAATTTTCATTTTCTCTTCTAGTTTCTGAGATCTAAACGGCGCGGACGGACGGACGGACGAACAGACGGACGGACAGGCTACACAAAATTAATATCGTCTTTTGCCCTTTCGGGGCTGCTAAAAACAACTACAAAAGCTAGCTACTACTAAGTGAAGCGTATTTAATGTAGAGTTGTTTAAAGAATGTTTGTAAAATGGTTTTGTTGTTTTCAATTTTCCAAAATTCCTTTCGAGTTGTAGATAATCTATATACCAAACCTCCCGCAGGACGACTGGTAATGGCAGCGGACAGGGTTTGAACCCGGGATCGTCGAGACAACCAAATGACAGTTCGGCGCGCATGTCTTACGATCAGGATTGCGCGGTGGCTGAGTGATTAAGCGCTTGTCTTCCAAAACCTGAGTTCCAATCTCGGTGAAGACTGGCATCTTGAATTTCGGGATTTTTAGGGGGCCTCTGAGTCCACCCAGCTCTAATGGGTACCTGACTTTAGTTGGGGAAATTAAAGGCGGCTGGTCGTTGTGCTGGCCACATGACACTCTGCTCTTTAACCGTTGGCGAAAGAAACAGATGACCTTACCATCATCTGCCGCATGGATCGTAAAGTCTGAAAGAGAGTTTAATAGGATATAAAGTATATGACAGTCCCATGACAAGATATTACTTATGTTTATAAAGTAACACTAGAGTTTTATAGATTGTCTGTTTTATTCATTGGTGCTTTTCATCATTAGTTTAACTAATCCTGTTCAATTGTTAATTATTGTACAATTGATTAAATGAAGTGTACAAATTGATAATTGTATTTCTCGTAAACAAGAAGTTTAATTTACTATAACCTTACCTCCCCTGATTGTCTGACACCTTAACTTTGTAATATAATTATAATGAAATTGATTGGCGTCCTTTTAACAAATATTTTTAGTTCCCAGTGGTGCTTCGTAGAGATGCCATATAAACACAGTCAACTCAGTGATATCCTTGGTTGGAATTGTCCCATACAAGTTTGAAAACGTCAAAATTAATTCAAATTAAAACAACCACACACATATCTAAGAACAAAGTTCAGGGTTTCGATTTTGGCTTTCTTTTGGGCTGCGTACAGGAAAGATGACCAATAGTTTAATAATGACATTTAGAGTTGTCTTTGGACTAAAACTTGTTCTCAGAAGGCCCACCTTTGCTTGTCCTTCGAAGATAAAACTAATTATTGATTATTGAATTGGAGAACTTTTTTTAAGGGCAGATAACTCGTGTTATTTCGTTTTCTTCCGCAGTCAAGGCTAACAAGGACGAGACACGTCACAGGTGGGATGGCATAGAAATGGTGAGCTAAGAATGACGCAGGACTGTCTCAGCGTATTGGGAGAGTTTATATTAACTCCGTGTGTCTGTCAGTCTGGGGGGATTCTTTTACAACTTTTGGCAGAATAATTCATTGTCGATGACAACACATGAATCAATACAGAAATTACCAAATAATTAATCAATTAGACGTAATGGAAATATTTTGTTTAGTATAGAAAAAGGGCAGATAAACGTGCACTATTCAGAGATATGGCAGCGATTGGACGGTGCTTTCCCTTCACTCAAAATAAGTTGTTTTTTTTTTAAAAGTATTTTCTAAAAATATGTGCGTGCTCGTGTGTGTCTATGCGGTGTGTGTGTATGTGTGTGTGATACAAGTTTTGAAATACCTCAAAGTGATACAATGCATCTCAAAGTCCAATCACATACGAAGATTTTCTATTCTCCACAGTCATATGGGTTAGTGATGTTTTCAACCTACGGCCCGTAACCTGGTGTTTTCAAGCCCAGAGAATAGTCTGCTCATTGCTTAGAATGAAAACGCAGAAGCTTATTGGGCGATTTCTTTGTGATGATGCCCGTGAAACAAGTGTCGGAAATTTATTTGGCCTCCGGTAGATAAAAGTTGGACGACCCGGGTAGATAAAAGTTGACATCCCGGGTGATCGAAGATGAGCACATTTCTCATTTCCTATGGACTCGAAGATGACTGTAAAGCCCAATCCTCGCTTTAAAAAGCCGGCTGTGGCATGGGTAGGTTTGGTCAAGTGCAAACAGGCCTGCTTCTTCTCTCAGCTTTTTGCTTGTTTGGTGCTCTTTCACCCTGGCCACTCTTCATTCTTCAAATCTAGAGACTCCGAGACTCACAGCTTCACGCCATGAGGAGCGATCGAGAGCTAGCGCTTCCCAGTCGTGAATGTCGATAACGCATTCATTGACGGAGCTCTTGAGAGTGTCTTTATAACGCTTGTATTGGTCTTCCTACACAACTTCCCGTACAGAAGTCGTTTGGGAAGGTGATTGTCTGGCATGCGGACTACATGTCCCGCCCAAAGAAGTTGGGACCTTACTGTCGCATTGATACTGTTCATGTTGGACAGCTTTGAGATTTCTGTGTCTGGTATGTGGTGGAACCAACGCACCTTATGGGTATATAAGGTTGGACACCAACTCCCCTTATCTAGACTTATTTCTTTATAAACAACTAGGTATACTAAGACTGAACTGGTAAAGATCCTCGGCTCTGATAAGTCCCTTTCAAATAGAGGAGTAAACTATAGAGCTACTCCGCCAGGGACATACAAGTTGGTAAACCAACTAATTTAACGGGTCAAGTATAATTGTACTAGAAAGTGGATATTATGAAGTCTGACACAGCTATTATCTACCTGAATATCTTGCGTATACCTTAAAGATAGCCTATCAGTTCACAGAGAACAGGTTTGATAAAGAACTCAGAACAGTCTTCGTGTGACAAGACATGTCACTAGTCAAACTACACTTAGAGAAAAGTTAGTCAATGTTTAGAACATGGTAACCTAAATACTGCATCAACTGTTTTATTGCTCATTCTAAAATATTCTAAAATATTCATTTAATGAACTCTTAAAAAAAAAGACATAATTTTATGTTGAGACAAAGTAAAATAGTGTCAGCGTCAAGACGTTAGTAACCCAGTAGTAGAAATAAAATAAAACAAGTAAAACTCAGAAAAATGAGAACTTGTTGTAAATGTTTTACATGTTTCGGATGTTCCTTCAGAGTTGAAGATAGTTTACTTCCTAGTCCAAACCTTCCAGAGGACGACGGGGGATGGGAGCAGGCAGGGTTTGAACCCGGGACCATCGATAAATCTGAACGACAGTCCAGCGCGCAAACCGCACGACCACAACATCCACACACACACACACACACAATAACACACAACGATTAAGTGCATGCGAATTAATTAGAAGGAGAAAGGGTCTAATTTGACCTAAATGAAAATGTGGACATTCTTTGAAATGGTCAATAAGTCTTGACTTTCCACACTTCAATGCAGTGAGACATGATCCAACTAACAATGAACAGAATCCTATTCTACAGTTAAAGCAGTTTTCAGTGACCCACTAAAGTTTCCAATGATAGTGAATGTACCAACAGGCTACATTCTGTGTGAGACTTTAGTTACTGATGTAAACAGAAATATTCGCATTGTAAATGTTTTTTCAAGAGGCACCAATGAAGAAGACAAGATTTGTCCATTCTGTGACTCAAAGCTATTAAAAAGCATGCCCGGAAGTGACGCACAACACGATAGGAAGTAGGCCACCAGAATTCAGCACCAGGTGCTTAGAATGGCAGAAATCTCAGCTGGCAGTTCACAGACTTCTTAGGATTTAGATCTGTACAAAAAAAAAGTATGAGCCTTTGTTTCTGTGAGTGTGTGTGGCTAAAGGGATGAGTGTGTGTATCTGTCTGTGTGTGTGTGTGTGTGTATGGCTAAGGAGATGATGACAATGACTGGAAACTCTTGAATGAAATCTCAGTGCATAGCAGGCATAGCGACGTCAAGAATTAGAGGAACGAATGAAAACATGGGATTAGGACAACATTGAATTTGTCAATATTTTATTTTACAACATACATCTATTTCAACATGCATTCATTGCAACAGGGCCGGTCTTAGGTAACTGGAGGCTCTATACGATCTGAATGTGGTGGCCCCAAATAAAATAGAAAATAAAACACCATACTACTAAAATAACGCTATTTCAATTGGTTGTAATTATCAATGTTGACGAGCAATGAAATTTTATAGAGCACTTCCTTGTATTCTCAGCTTTTTGTTTGCAATTCGATGCATTCAACTGGAAATACCGTTTTGACTAACTGATCCATAGAAAGTAACAAGGTTCTTCTAACATAGGTAGTCAAACACGTAGATCTTAACACTTGAGTATGTGTATGTTTGTGTATGTATGTGTATGTTTGTGTATGCATGTGTATGTGTGTGTATGTTTGATATCCCTCCCACAACTGGGAGATTGGGGTTGGTGGGAGCCAAAAATAAAAAAAATAAAAAGTTAAATTTATCTCTTTAATAGAACGAAACTTTTTAACAAATCGAGTAAACAAGTTTTCACAGTATTGTATGTTTGATACTAGCTGGATATGACCCGCGGCCTGCGGGCCTAAGTTTGTGTAATACTTAATACTGATCTACTGGATTGGATTTAGATCTATGTCAGACATGGAGAATACCCAAACGTAATACCCAAACGTAATACCCAAACGTAATACCCAAACGTAATACCCAAACGTAATACCCAAACGTAATACCCAAACGTAATACCCAAACGTAATACCCAAACAGGCCATGTGTGGCTAGCACTCTAACAAAAAATAATCCGAGAAGAGATCCATGAATAAAGATCTTAGTTCACTAACTAAATGTTTCGTTCACTCACTAAATCGATCATTAATCCATTACAATGAAAGATCCATCATATAGTGGTGAGCTGATACTATATGTACATACAATGTAACTCACTTCTTTGTATGACAATTGTCTTTCTTCATCTCTCGCCATCGTCTGCTAACATAACTGTTGGTGAAGTGGGGGGAGAAAAGGAGGGAGGGGGGACTAGTGTCAGACAAAGACGTTATCTGTAGCCTTTGTATTTTAATTTTTTTTTTTTAAATTCTGTTGCTTTATTGTGCAAACTTGATCTGATTCTTTTTTTTTATTCTTTTTTTTTTTTACACGATTACTTTTGTTTTCCCAAAGTTATGAATGAAATCTGTGAATTGAAAAACAATACTGCTTTGTCTCCCCTTGTTCTGTTTAGATTTGCCCTGACTGAGGATTACAAGCAGTATGTTGGTGCTGACCTAATTGAATATGTATGTCGGAATTGAATGGCTAACCAAACAGACATCAAACTGGCTATTATGAAATCTCCTGATATTATGTTTTAAATAGATAACTGATACAATAGGCTACAGAATAAAAAATGCTAGGCTTTTAAAGTTTTATTGATTTGTAGTTTTTATGGTCAACATAAAAAGAAATGCCAATTTAGGTAATGTGAGGTATCAAATGATAAGCTAATGATTTTTAACGCCCCCCCCCCACCCAAAAAAAAAAAACAACACATAAAACAAGCAAAATACGACATTTGATGTGTGTGGTCTGTCTGTCCATCTGTCTGTCAGTCACATTCCTACTAGAAGTAACATCAATCAACACACAGAACATAATAATAATAAAGCTTTTCTTTGAGTCCAGAGATTAATGAGTACAGTTTTTCATGTAGACACGCAGTCCAAGCTGCGACCTACATATTATGCAACACCAAGAGAAGACATAGCCGTTGTCCGCAGGTGGTCAATTTAGGTTCTCTTTTCGCCTTCAACGTCTGTCATCGGATTTTCTTTTGGTCTGAGATGTGTAAGAAATCTCCTGCTGTCTCGTACAGAAGCTGCCTGCTACCAGGAGCTCTCTTCGATGTGAGTTTCAGCAGGTACGATCCATACAATCACGTGACCGAAGAACTTGACATGGAATAGCATTGTTGTTGGCCTCCTTCAGTGGTAGAACGACGAGATGAAAGCCTGGGCAATATGGTCGGAACGATGTCGCCCACACAGCAATCCCCCCCCCTCTCCGCGCAGCTGATGTGTCCAATAGAACGTAATATCGGCCTAAGGGACACCAGCTCCTGAATTTTCCTCAGGGTTGTCTCCCGTGTTTGGGTATAGCCGCAAGGCAGGGGAGGTTTGGATTTAGAGTTTTCCTTCTCTTAGATGGGTAGCCAGCCAAGGCTAACGAGCCTCATCTGCCCGAAGCTTACTGGTTTAGGCGCCAGTTGCTTGCCTTTGCCACTTCTCTTGTCAGTGATAACGGTTCCGCCGGGCTCAGTATCTGAACCAGAAGTGAAGGCCAGGAGTTGGACTGGTTGTCAGAGGCTATTTGAGACGCATGCTGTTGGAAGCATTTTATAGGTAATGATGGGCTTAAAACCATTGCCACTTCCGGCGTTAACAACCAACCTTGCAGTGTACAGTTTGATAAAACAATTTTTTCAATACCTTAGGCTGAATATATTGATCTATTTATGCTAGGTCAGTGTTGTCCAACCTTTTTTTTGTCCTAAGTGACATATCAATTCTGACACACTGACTGCGTCATCCACAAATAAATAAAAATAAATACATTCTACTAAATAAATAACAAAATAACAAAATAAAAAAAAATAAATCAAAGAAATCGTTTAGTTGAAAACCAGGGTGGCTTCCTCGTCATCTAATGTGCACTTGGAAGTGGAACTGTCATCCGGATGGCACCGAGTTCAAACCCTGCCAAAAAGTTGCTATCCTATACAGTTCTGTGGTAGGTTTGAACTGGGACATAAGTTTCAGTTGCTATCCTCTACAGTTCTGTGGTAGGTTTGAACTGGGACATAAGTTTCAGTTGGAAAGGTAAGTACAGAAAGAAATGAAGGATCCTTTGTTTCGAGGAACATTCTAGCACCATTTCAAGGGTCAGATATGGCCCACGGGCTTTGGTTTGGGTATCACTTCATGGAAAGAACTTTGCAAAAACTGCTCTCAAGTGCAGGTTCCGCAATTACAAATTTAAAGTAATGTGCATCTTAGAGAAATAAATAAACAAACTAACAAGAAAATTAAAAAAATACTTAAAAAAAAAACAAAGCTTCCATTAAGCATAGATGTATTAATTAGTTTTTGATCACGCATGTAATTAAATTTGTATTAGATCTAGACTTAAAAAAAAGCATTTATAAAAATATAAAAAAGCCTTCTCAGGCTTCTCAATCCAACACGGTAACCACTCTGCTAGTGGAGAGCCTATGAACTTGGAAGATTGTAGAGTTATCTATTGTTTCTATAGTCTCGTCCTAGTTTTCAAGTAGTGTTCACTAAGACTCTTTACGACGACCTATAAAGGGGACTAATTCAGCTTATACCACCACTTCACTCAAGTACGAATTCTTGAGATACAAAATAATTTATTGCCAATAGTTTATTAACTAATTGTTTATTTTTTTGACTGATTCTTGTTTTGTCCGATAAGAGAATAGTTTTGCAAAATTTCAGCTTGACCCGAGATTTGGGTGTGGGAGTTATAACGTCATTAACGTGTACAAACTTTTTACCAGACAGACAGACAGACAGACAGACATAGTGAGTTGATATAAGCTTTGTAATAAAAATGTTTCCCACCAGCTATGACCTTTACAAATGCACTTTAAGACTTATCTTTCAATGGAAAAATGAGGCTCGAACAGAAAACCTTCAGTAGTATTGTCACTTGTCGCCAACACAGCCTGGTTCCCCCCTTACGGTGGTGTAAACGTCCAACTGATAAACGCGTCAAGTAAAAAATAGAATGACGTTAGTTGCTAAGTAAAGGTTGAGCCTGCGCAGTAGGACCTGGATACCATTGCATTGTAATACTCAGTTATCAAACAGTTTGATTTTTTTTCTTGAAGTTTTTTTTTCTGCTCTTTTAAATTAAAATCAAAGCCATAAGGCCATTACCAGTTTAAACGTAATTCAAAGTTGTCAACACTACAAATATAGAATCGTTTAAATGCCTGCCACATTAGCTTTTCTGAACTGCTGTTAATATGACTATAAATGTTTCACAATTTGAACGAGACTAGCCAACATAGTTATCAGTTGCCGCATTAAACCAATCAGTTACGAGAAAATAATGAGAGCGTAATTAGCAGACGACTAGTTGTGACGTGAAACAAAGTCAATCAAGAAAATAAAACACTAAAACTAAATGGAGACTGTTGACCTGAGTATTCCATTCCACGATCCAGTGAGAACTAAAAATAGAATACCGAGTTGAACTATTTTCAAGTGACTTTAAGGACAATGTCCAGCACTAATTAAATATTAGCCCAGGTGATACTTTTAGCTAATGCAAAACAATTGTCTGAGGTCTGGTACGCTTAAACCGTTTGAATGCTACATTTAATATCGCTGGCATAAACCTTTGATCAGTTGATAGAAGCGTCATTGCATTAGCTTTAGATAACTTAGACTGGAAATAAACAAATTATAAAGTTCTTTTTTTTTTAAAAAAAAGGGAGAGATCAGCTTGAAAGAACATGTCATAAAAAATAATTGGTTACACTGTTCAGCATCACCATCATCTCCTAACTCCATGTGAGCGAAGCTTCAGTCAGGGCTTGAGAGGCTTTTGAAAAAGCATTTTTTAAAATCATTATCCATCCGGTTGAGCAAAACACACTTTTCACTTTTTTTACAAGCGTATATCAATTCACTCTGTCTGTCTGGTACAAATCTTGTAGAGGCTATTTCTCCCTCTTCCTAGAGTCTCGGATCAAGTTGAAAATAGCACAAGTCTCCATTATCGATGACAATACATATATATATATATAATTTACCAATTATTTTATATATATATATATATTTAATTTACCAATTATTTTATCAATTAGTCGTAATTAATTAATTGTGTTTTATATAAATACAGAACTAGCAAAGGGGAGAAAAGCCTTGTGTGGGGAATTAGGTCGTCGGCTAAAAATGTGAAACTAACAGAAGCTATTCTATTTTTTATAAGTAGCCCTATTTAAATAGTTCAGTGGCTAGCGTGCCGGCTTTCAATCATGGAGGTTTGAGACCTCGAGTTCGAATTCAGACCCAGCAACTTTATTGAAATTGATTTTGAAAAGGCAGCACGGAAACCTTCCCCCCAACCTACTCTACTCCCCTCCCTCCCACTGGATCACACTAGACATTGGACTAGATCTCGTACTACGAGCCAGAACTTATGTTCACACTAGACATTGGACTAGATCTCGTACTACGAGCCAGAACTTATGTTCACACTAGACATTGGACTAGATCTCGTACTACGAGCCAGAACTTATGTTCACACTAGACATTGGACTAGATCTCGTACTACGAGCCAGAACTTATGTTCACACTAGACATTGGACTAGATCTCGTACTACGAGCCAGAACTTATGTTCACACTAGACATTGGACTAGATCTCGTACTACGAGCCAGAACTTATGTTCACACTAGACATTGGACTAGATCTCGTACTACGAGCCAGAACTTATGTTCACACTAGACATTGGACTAGATCTCGTACTACGAGCCAGAACTTATGTTCACACTAGACATTGGACTAGATCTCGTACTACGAGCCAGAACTTATGTTCACACTAGACATTGGACTAGATCTCGTACTACGAGCCAGAACTTATGTTCACAGTGCTTGCCTTATAACAACATAAAACCTGGCTAACTCTTTGGCCAATTAAACCAGATTATAATTTGATAGGTACCATAGATCTTTTTAGGACAACTCTCAGGTAGCCCCCCCCCCCCCCCCCCCAATTAATTAGCAATGCAGCTTTGATACTTTCAGCACGAATAATTGGGAGCTATAAATGACAAGCAACCAACAATCACAAACCATACAAAATATTAATTTAAAGCATGATTGGTTCTATCTTTCCATGGACAGAATCACAACAAGTGTACTCTATTGGTATTCTCCTCCATAAAGCAAATCACAGCAGTTGGAATCTAAAAGAATCTTGCTTCCCTAGTGCAAATCAGACAGTGAAAATGAATTGAATCCATCGCTGTCTTACTGGAGACGGACAACGCACAACTCAGTCATTTATTTTGACGCGTAGAAATAATGCTGTTTAAAGTGTGTTAAAGGATAAAGCATACAAAAGGCTTATCTATACCAGGACATAAGTATAACCCAGTCTCTATGTCAACATAGATATATAGTGTGAGTGACAGGTTGTTCCCCCTGTTCAAATACGTTTCCACTTCAGAACATTTCTAGAACAATGAGTTTATCTTGATCCAGGGTTTCTGTAGTCTTCCACTATGTATTTTATAAGTTTTTTTCTTGAGATTAACTTTTATTTGTTAAAGGCTGAGCGAGTCTATCTTTTGAAGCAATTTTTCGTTTTATTGACTGCTGTTTGACAGACAGGTTTTATTTCGTCAATTTGTCATAATATTAATCAGTATAGATGGCACTTGTCAGTGGTAGCCTACGCATATGCTAATATGCTTTTATCCGATATACACAGTTATAAGCACATCTCAACGTTAAGCTATCCATTTGATGAGCGCATCTACACCCAAGACAATGGGCAGGACTACAAATGTTTAAGTGTTCTAGCTTCTTAAAATGTAGGCTTGGCCTGGGTTGGATTGTTCAGCTTATATTTAATCCTATGCTGATGACCCATGGTCTGGAAAACCCTTATTAAAACGAGAGGAGAGGAGGGTTGTATACCTATGCTATGTGGTAGCTTTTATTTGTACAATATTACTGTACCACATTACTGCACTATATTACAGTACCATATTACTACACTATATTACTGTACCACATTACTACAGTATATTACAGTACCATATTACTGCACTATATTACTATACCACATTACTACACTATATTACAGTACCATAATAATGCACTATATTACTGTACCACATTACTACACTATATTACAGTACCATAATACTGCACTATATTACTGTACCACATTACTACACTATATTACAGTCCCAAAATAATGCACTATATTACTGTACCACATTACTACACTATATTACAGTACCATAATACTGCACTATATTACTGTACCACATTACTACACTATATTATAGTACCATAATACTGCACTATATTTCTGTAACTTATTACGTCACTACAGTACTGTACCATATTACTTCAACACAGTTGTTCACCCCAGTACATTTCCACACCACATTAGGCCTATAAGTATGTATGTAGGCCTATGTCTTTTTTCGAATCCTTTCTGAAGTAGTCTGACCTGCACAACAATATACTGTCATTCAAAAACACTAGGAAATAATTCTGCGCACCTAACACATGTGTGTATATGTGTGTGTGTGCTTAATGCTAAGAGTCAATCTCATCTCTCTCTCTCTTTGTTGTGTCTGTTGTATTTATGTGTATTTTTCTGTTGTGTTGTCTTTATATGAGAAAAGAGTCCTTGTAATCACAACAAATTTCCGTAAGGATCAATAAAGATGTCTTAGTCTATCTATCTATCTATCATCTATCTATCTATCTATCTATCTATCTATCTATCTATCTATGTATCTATCTATCTATCTATCTATCTATCTATCTATATATATATATTATTAATATATCGATATGTATCTTATATCTCTCTCTCTATATATATATAAAGGTGAACTACCTGAATTCAAATTCGTGGGCTTAAACCTGCTGAGCCTCCTAAACTAACCAATATGCCAGCGAATTGCTTATGAAAATAGAAGGTTATATAGTTATCTATTTTCAACTTCAAACTTTAAAGCGGCGACTTACAAATAATAAAGGGTTCTAATTCAACTTACGCCACCACATCAGTGAAGTGCAATTTCGTTCCCTTATTCGTGATACCAAAAGAAAAAAAAATTAGTAATAGTTATTTGGTTTTAAAATGTATTCTTGTTTTGTCAGATAAAAGAAATAACTATGCAAAAGTTGGCAAGATAAAAAAACACCTCCAACACCTTACTTTTGTTTTGAGCACATTGATCTTCATTACGAGACATTCAGAGAACTCCAAATACTGACGTGCATCTCAAACTGATCATGTACATATGTTATGCAAGGAGTTTCTCGCTCGTTTTATCACTCTCTCATCAGGGGCAACCTAATCGTGAGCTTGTCTCCCTTGAGGAGGGTCAACTATAAAACCTTTGCTCGTGCATGTTTGGGTATTAACTTCTTAGCTATCACTTCACGTGCCAATTGCTAAGCAATATGTTTCTTCAGTGACACATGTCTAGTGACAAACAATATGTTTCTTCAGTGACACATGTCTAGTGACAAACAATATGTTTTTTCAGTGACACATGTCTCGTGTCAAACAATATGTTTCTTCAGTGACACATGTCTAGTGTCAAACAATATGTTTCTTCAATGACACATGTCTAGTGCCAAACAATATGTTTCTTCAATGACACATGTCTAGTGCCAAACAATATGTTTCTTCAATGACACATGTCTAGTGACAAACAATATGTTTCTTCAATGACACATGTCTAGTGACAAACAATATGTTTCTTCAATGACACATGTCTAGTGACAAACAATATGTTTCTTCAATGACGCATGTCTAGTGACAAACAATATGTTTCTCTCCAAAACATTTTCGAAAGACTTCTCCCCTCACAGAAATGTAATGCAACAACTTAAAATATTGATATTTTGATGAGACAAGGAATGTGCCGCGGTGCAGCCTGGGAAGGGAAGAGACAAGGAATGTGCCGCGGTGCAGCCTGGGAAGGGGAGAGACAAGGAATGTGCCGCGGTGCAGCCTGGGAAGGGGAGAGACAAGGAATGTGCCGCGGTGCAGCCTGGGAAGGGGAGAGACAAGGAATGTTCCGCGGTGCAGCCTGGGAAGGGGAGAGACAAGGAACGTGCCGCGGTGCAGCCTGGGAAGGGGAGAGACAAGGAATGTGCCGCGGTGCAGCCTGGGAAGGGGAGAGACAAGGAATGTGCCGCGGTGCAGCCTTGGAAGGGGAGAGACAAGGAATGTGCCGCGGTGCAGCCTGGGAAGGGGAGAGACAAGGAATGTGCCGCGGTGCAGCCTGGGAAGGGGAGAGACAAGGAACCCAATAGACTATTTGAAAAAAAAATGAAATTTCAGAAACCTTTTGTAGAACGGATATTTGTAGGTATATTAGAAAGAGAGTAGGCGCGGTGGCTGCACAATATTCTCAGAAATATCTGCACCAAGGTCAAAACCTGTTGAAGTCTGGGATTTCTAACTTCAGTATCTTTGGGAACCTCTGAGTCCACCCAGCTCATTAGTTGGGGAACGTTAACGTGGTTGGTCGTTGTGCTGGCCCCATGACACCCTTGTTAACCGTGGGCCACAGAAACAGATGACCCTTACATCATCTGGTCTATAGATCGCAAGGTCTGAAAGGGGAACTTTAATTTTTTTTTATTAGAGAGAGGAAGGGGAAATATTTTGTGAAGTAAACAGAACAACAGACAGAAGGAGGGTCAGATCGTCAGACTGACAGAAAGACAGAAGCAGAGAGGCAAACAGACAGACGAAAAAAAAGTTATGTTGGGAGATAGAGAGGCAGATAGTGAGGGCTAAGGAGAAAGAGACAGAAGAGAAACCAATTAGAAAACAGAAAAAGGGACAAGCTTCCTATTGCACAAATAAATAAATTCACACTATTATGTCATTCAATTTGTTTTGTTTTTTTGCGATAATGTGCAGATTTAAAACTAATTAGATTGATTCTATCGCATCCAAAGATCAATAGGATTGACATGTCTTCATTGATCACTTTCTGGTGTCATTGCTAAATATCTCAACTAGTAGACCAAGTTCAATCAATAGGCCATTTTGAACTCTCTGGTTATCTCCAAGTGACAAGTGAAGAAAATGGATTGTTCATATGGGGCGGAGATATAGAGACGGAATGGGTCTCAAAGTTTGAGCACCTTGAACCTTACGTGTTTATGAAGAGAGTCAGAGAGAGAGAGAGAGAGACAGACAGACAGACAGAGCCAGATAATAGAATCCTAGAGAAACAAATATTGGCAACAGACAGTCTGATAGATAGATAGATAAATAGATAGATAGATAGATTACCACTTCCGGCGTTAACAACCTTGCGTGCCACACAGAAAACGGCGGCTCCTCTACCACCAAAGTGAAAGCCACCTTGACCTGCAATATATGTGGACGGGAGTATCTCTCCAACATAGGGCGCCACAGCCATATGAAAAAGTGTTCAAAATGAACCATAGTCGTTCTACGACTGAAGGAGGCTAATATAGATAGATAGACAGACAGACAGACAGACAGACAGGTAGATAGATAGATAGATAGATAGATAGATAGTAATTTTTTAAATACAAGTTATTTTTAAACTTACACTCTACGACATGCACATTAAAGCATGGACATCGAAGTTAAATGAATACACTTGGCTACAGTTTAATGACTCAGTGAGTAAAAATACAACATATACAAAACAACAACTACCTTAAAATGCACACAAATTCTAATTATTTATTTATTAGACAAACACATTTCTCTGAATTATGAAAGTTGCTAATCTAACCGTCTTTGGCTTTGTCCCACCACTAACAAAACAATGGAGACTTCGGGGGTTAACTTAAGCCAAACTGTCCCCTGGGCCCCCACAATGGTCAGGTTTTCAAAACAAAAGATAAGACTTCACGGCCATCTTTGAGTACTTAGAAAATGACATCACGCGCGTCTTTGGGCGGAAGGGTTCCATTCTTTAGCCTACATCATCTTTACAGCAGTATTACGTCATGCGAATACGTCAGTTTGAGAAGCCTGGGTTGTTGATGAGTTAGGTAAAATGTTATGCCTAAAGTTATAACTTCCAGGTCTGATCACCGCATGGCATAAATAGAATGTTTATCTGTAGATCTACATCGTATGAATGGTTACATTGTCGGAGGGACGAACATGAAACACAAACACACTTAACTTAGAGCTGGTGCATTGCTCGGTAACCAGGGTGATAAGGGAGATAATTACATCACGAAAAGAAAAACTTTTACTTCAAGGTCTTTTTATTCATTACAATTAAATATTAATAACTTCAATGTGGGCCAACTAGATCTGTTATGTACTAGATCTGTTATGTACTAGATATGTTATATACTAGATCAGTGGCGTAGCATACATGGTCCATGGTGCTAAGGGGTTCAATGAACCCAGGCCCACGACCATAAGGGGCCAACAGCCTGTATTCGTAGCAAACAATGGCGCGAAGGGGTACACTGCGCTTGGGCTCAAGTCTCATGACCACTTGCGGTCCAAAGTGCCGAAGTGAACAAATAATTGCACTTGTGTAAAACCTGATTAAAAGGATCCATCAATTTGTCCTAAGCATACACGAGATTATAAATCAAGTTCAAACCATTGTACCCATATTTTCGGCCATAGTCTATGTACCAGCGGTTTACATTGCTTTAGTGTAAGGAACTGCATTCATCGGGTTTACTGTAATGGTAAAAGTAAAGACAACAAAAAGTTCTTCACTCAGATCTGATCTTTCGATCTATGTCGCAGATGACGTAGAGGTCATCTGATTCTGTATCTCACGGTTAACGAGGGTGTCATGTGGTCAGCACAACGACCAACCAACTTTAATTTTCTCCAACTATTGTAAGGTATACATTAGAGCTGGGTGGACTCAAGACCCACTAAAAACTCCAGTCTTCACCAGGATTGGAACCCGGACGTACGGTTCGAAAGACAGGCGCTAACCTCTCAGCGACTCCTATTTTGTAATGGTGGCTAGCCCTAATCTTGCGTTTTGGTGAATATTGATGCCAGATCGTCCCATTCCTTTCTCTGCATGCTCATAAAACCATTGATAGTATTACATTGATAGTATTACATTGATAGTATTACATTTATAGTATTACATTGATAGTATTACACTAGTAGTATTACATTGATAGTATTACATTGATAGTATTACACTAATAGTATTACATTAATAGTATTACAATGATAGTATTACATTGATTGTATTACAATGATAGTATTACATTGATAGTATTACATTGATAGTATTACATTGATAGTATTACATTGATAGTATCATATTGATAGTATTACATTGATAGTATTACACAAATAGTATTACATTGATAGTATTACATTGATAGTATTACATTGATAGTATTACAATGATAGTATTACATTGATAGTATTAGATTAATAGTATTACAATGATAGTATTACATTGATTGTATTACAATGATAGTATTACATTGATAGTATTACATTGATAGTATTACATTGATAGTATCATATTGATAGTATTACATTGATAGTATTACACAAATAGTATTACATTAATAGTATTACAATGATAGTATTACATTGATAGTATTACAATGATAGTATTACATTGATAGTATTACATTCATAGTATTACAATAATAGTATTACATTGATAGTATTACATTGATAGTATTACATTCATAGTATTACAATAATAGTATTACATTGATAGTATTACATTGATAGTATTACATTGATAGTATTACATTGATAGTATTACATTGATAGTATTACAGAAATTGGGGGGAGGGGGAGTTTGGTTAAGAAAATAATTATGTGTTCTACAGAAAAAAAAATCAGGGGGGGGGGGACAGATGATGGTGGTCTAGACTTTCTCAACTTATTTAGTTCTTAGAATGCTTCATCCTAGCAAGATGTCTTTCCAGTTCATTCTAAGTAATTGAGTTATTTAATTGTACATTCCAGCTATGGTTCAGCCATAGTTCACATTAGCAACATCTACATAAGCAATGTTATGTACGTCCCTCTAGTCAACACTCTACACATTTGTATTGGAGTGAAGGGAATCTTCACTGAAAGTGTTTTTCAAAAAAAAAAAAAGAACTTAAAAAAAATAAATAAGCCAAATTTAATTTTAAGAATATTTAAGATGATTATATTTTTATAAAAAAAAATAGAATCGTTAATCCACTGTTTGGTAAATGAAGTAGCAATTATTTTTCTAAAGATAGACAGAAATGAGCAAATGTCTAGGGAAATGGTTCGAGCCCTTTTCGAAATACAAGTCCAGTTTCCCCCCTTATTCCTGAACCCATGAGAAGTTGGCAAGCTAATGTTAGTTTTAAAAACAAATCTGTCCTTAAACAAACTTTCCTTAAACAAACTGCCCTTAAACAAATCTATAGTCAAAAGTTTCAAACACAAATGTGAATTATTTGACAAGTTGATAAACTGAGTACATTTACATGGATAGAGAAACTAGAAAAAAAAAATTCGGTATCGTTTGAGACTATTCTAGCAATGTGCCAGGTAGGTCAAGAACCTGTTTAGTGTAAATCTTCACTATACACTGTATGTCATTTGTTACCTAGATCTCTTATAGATCAGTTTAAAATGTTATCAGTTAATGGGGGGTGGGCTGGGGACAGGGAAGAACCGATTTATATTTTTCTGCTGACACAGTTATCTGTCCAGTTGATCTGATAACTAAAGATTCTCTCTCTGTCTCTCTCTCTCTCTCTCTCTCTCTCTCTCCCACTCCCTTCTACACTGTGCTAGTGACCAGGCTAGGAAACTAGAAAACTAAGAATAATATGAAACGAATAATCAAGGCAGACGTCGAATAACTATCTATCTTTTAGACTAGTAAATCTGAAGTTAAAAGCAAACAAAAAAAACTAACTAAATATCTACCATATTCTAAGTCTTCACTTATTTATTTTAAATATGAAGTTCAATTTGGCACAGAGCAATATTTTAAAAGCGAGATTATTAAATAAAAGAAAACATCTACCATACTTCAGCAGGTTTGAAAATTGAACCTCAGCATAGAACCTCATTATAGAATCTTAGTAGAGAACTTCTATAGAACCTAGGTATGAACCTCAGCATAGAACCTCATTATAGAATCTTGATATAGAACTTCTATAGAACCTAGGTATGAACTTCATTATAGAATCTTAGTATAGAACTTCTATAGAACCTAGGTATGAACCTCATTATAGAATCTTAGTATAGAACTTCTATAGAACCTAGGTATGAACCTCATTATAGAATCTTAGTATAGAACTTCTATAGAACCTAGGTATGAACCTCATTATAGAATCTTAGTATAGAACTTCTATAGAACCTAGGTATGAACCTCAGCATAGAACCTCATTATAGAATCTTAGTAGAGAACTTCTATAGAACCTAGGTATGAACATCAGCATAGAACCTCATTATAGAATCTTGATATAGAACTTCTATAGAACCTAGGTATGAACTTCATTATAGAATCTTAGTATAGAACTTCTATAGAACCTAGGTATGAACCTCATTATAGAATCTTAGTATAGAACTTCTATAGAACCTAGGTATGAACCTCATTATAGAATCTTAGTATAGAACTTCTATAGAACCTAGGTATGAACCTCATTATAGAATCTTAGTATAGAACTTCTATAGAACCTAGGTATGAACCTCAGCATAGAACCTCATTATAGAATCTTGATATAGAACTTCTATAGAACCTAGGTATGAACCTCAGCATAGAACCTCATTATAGAATCTTGATATAGAACTTCTATAGAACCTAGGTATGAACCTCATTATAGAATCTTAGTATAGAACTTCTATAGAACCTAGGTATGAACCTCATTTTAGAACCTTAGTATAGAACTTCTATAGAACCTAGGTATGAACCTCATTTTAGAACCTTAGTATATACTGTAGAACCTTAGTAAAAAAAAAACCAAGTATAGAATCTCAATATAGAACCTTAGGAGTGAATCTTAGTATAGAAACTCAATTTCAAACCTGAGTAAAGAACAACAGTATGAGCTTAAAATAAAGCCTTTGAGTATCAACAAACACCACTGAAACAAAAACCAACAACAATATAATTAGTCTTAATATGACAAAACCCAACCTTTGTATGGAATCTTCTAAATCAGAATGAGAAAAGCTACACTTGACAACAGTATCCTACACTGGGAATACACATAGTAAGAAAGAGGACAGCAGAAAAGAATGTTTTCTACATGACTTTATCTGAACATTGAAAAGAATTGCAACATTATCGTCTATGACGAATGCGTCACGCGCTTACACAACTCTAAATTCTAGACGGCCATTTACCACTGGCCATCACGGATAATAGCACTCCAGGTGCAAGCCAGTGTCTTTTAGAGACAGTTTTCCAAAACAAATCCTAGACTTGCTTTATAAAGGATGATAATAGAGACAACTGGTCTCGGTTTCTGAGCCTAACGCTGTAGATTTGTACGGTTCAAGAATGTTTTGATTAGAAATCGCTGCTTGAAATGAAGTTTCAAGTTAGACTCTTAATTATTGTAAATATAGGATTTTCAATCGGAAACAGTGACTAGCGTGGATTTCAGCCGTTGCGGTTAGCTCAGGACGTCCTCCCCCCCCCCCCCCCAAAAAAAAAAAAAAAAAATTCCCCACTCCATCACAGAAAGAAAAATTTGCAATAAAAACTGTTAGTTGTTTTTTTTTTTTTCGGTTGTGAGCTGATGAGCTCCATTCATCCATGATTGCACAACTGTAAGATAAGCTCCATTCATCCATGATTGCACAACTGTAAGATGAGCTCCATTCATCCATGATTAGACAACTGTAAGATAAGCTCCATTCATCCATGATTAGACAACTGTAAGATAGGCTCCATTAATCCATGATTGCACAACTGTAAGATAAGCTCCATTCATCCATGATTAGACAACTGTAAGATAAGCTCCATTTATCCATGATTACACAACTGTAAGATGAGCTCCATTTATCCATGATTACACAACTGTAAGATGAGCTCTATTTATCCATGATTACACAACTGCAAGATGAGCTCAATTCATCCATGATTGCACAACTGTAAGATGAGCTCCATTTATCCATGATTACACAACTGTAAGATGAGCTCTATTTATTCATGATTACACAACTGTAAGATGAGCTCCATTTATCCATGATTACACAACTGTAAGATGAGCTCTATTTATCCATGATTACACAACTGCAAGATGAGCTCAATTCATCCATGATTGCACAACTGTAAGATGAGCTCTATTTATCCATGATTACATAACTGTAAGATGAGCTCTATTTATCCATGATTACACAACTGCAAGATGAGCTCCATTTATCCATGATTACACAACTGCAAGATGAGCTCAATTCATCCATGATTGCACAACTGTAAGATGAGCTCCATTTATCCATGATTACACAACTGCAAGATGAGTTCCATTTATCCATGATTACACAACTGTAAGATGAGCTCCATTTATCCGTGATTACGCAACTGAAAGATGAGCTCCATTAATCCATGATTACGCAACAGTAAGATGAGCTCCATTCATCCATAATTACGCAAATGTAAAAAGAGCTATATTCATCCATGATTACACAACTGTAAGATGAGCTCCATTTATCCATGATTAGACAACTGTAAGATGAGCTCTATTCATCCATGATTACGCAACTGTAAGATGAGCCCCATTCATCCATGATTATGCAACTGTAAGATGAGCTCCTTTCATCCATGATTATACAACTGAATGATGAGCTAAATTCATCCATGATTACGCAAATGTAAATAGAGCTCCATTCATCCATGATTACGCAACTGTAAGATGAGCTCCATTTATCCATGAATAGACAACTGTAAGATGAGCTTCATTCATCCATGAATGCACAACTGTAAGATAAGCTCCATTTATCCATGATTAGACAATTGTAAGATGAGCTTCATTCATCCATGATTACACAAATGTAAGATAAGCTCCATTCATCCATGATTACACAACTGTAAGATGAGCTCCATTCATCCATGATTAGATAACTGTAAGATGAGCTCCATTCATCCATGATTAGAAAACTGTAAGATGAGCTTCATTCATACATGATTACACAACTGTAAACTGAGCTCCATTCATCCATGATTAGACAACTGTAAGATGAGCTCCACTCATCCATGATTATGCAACTGTAAGATGAGCTTCATTCATCCATGATTACACAACTGTAAGATAAGCTCCATTCATCCATGATTAGACAACTGTAAGATGAGCTCCATTCATCCATGATTATGCAACTGCAAGATGAGCTCCATTCATCCATGATTAGACAACTGTAAGATGAGCTCCATTCATCCATGATTACACAACTGTAAGATGAGCTTCATTCATCCATGATTGCACAACTGTAAGATAAGCTCCATTCATCCATGATTAGACAACTTTAAGATGAGCTTCATTCATCCATGATTACACAACTGTGAGATGAGCTCCATTCATCCATGATTAGACAACTGTAAGATGAGCTCCATTCATCCATGATTAGACAACTGTAAGATGAGCTCCATTCATCCATGATTAGACAACTGTAAGATAAGCTTCATTCATCCATGATTAGACAACTGTAAGATAAGCTCCATTCATCCATGATTAGACAACTGTAAGATGTGCTCCATTCATCCATGATTATGCAACTGTAAGATGAGCTCTATTCATCCATAATTACGCAACTGTAAGATGAGCTCCATTCATCCATGATTACGCAACTGTAAAATGAGCTCCAATCATCCATGATTATGCAACTGTAAGATGAGCTCTATTCATCCATGATTAAGCAACTGTAAGATGAGCTCCATTCATCCATGATTACGCAACTGTAAAATGAGCTCCATTCATCCGTGATTACGCAACTGAAAGATGAGCTCCATTAATCCATGATTACGCAACAGTAAGATGAGCTCAGTTCATCCATAATTACGCAAATGTAAAAAGAGCTATATTCATTCATGATTACATTACTGTAAGATGAGCTCCATTTATCCATGATTAGACAACTGTAAGATAAGCTCTATTCATCCATGATTACGCAACTGTAAGATGAGCCCCATTCATCCATGATTATGCAACTGTTAGATGAGCTCCATTCATTCATGATTATACAACTGAATGATGAGCTCCATTCATCCATGATTACGCAACAGTAAGATGAACTCCATTCATCCATGATTACGCAAATGTAAAAAGAGCTCCATTCATCCATGATTACGTAACTGTAAGATGAGCTCCATTCATCCATGATTATGCAAATGTAAAAAGAGCTCCATTCATCCATGATTACACAACTGTAAGATGAGCTCCATTCATTCATGATTACGCAACTGAAAGATAAGCTCCATTAATCCATGATTATGCAACAGTAAGATGAGCTCAATTCATCCATGATTACGCAACAGTAAGATGAGCTCCATTCATCCATGATTACGCAACTGTAAAATGAGCTGCATTCATCCATAATTATGCAACTGCAAGATGAGCTTCATTCATCCATGATTAGACAACTGTAAGATGAGCTTCATTCATCCATGATTATGCAACTGTAAGATAAGCTTCATTCATCCATGATTACACAACTGTAAGATAAGCTCCATTCATCCATGATTAGACAACTGTAAGATGATCTTCATTCATCCATGATAACACAACTGTGAGATGAGCTCCATTCATCCATGATTAGACAACTGTAAGATGAGCTTCATTCATCCATGATTACACAACTGTGAGATGAGCTCCATTCATCCATGATTAGACAACTGTAAGATGAGCTCCATTCATCCATGATTACACAACTGTAAGATGAGCTTCATTCATCCATGATTGCACAACTGTAAGATAAGCTCCATTCATCCATGATTAGACAACTTTAAGATGAGCTTCATTCATCCATGATTACACAACTGTGAGATGAGCTCCATTCATCCATGATTAGACAACTGTAAGATGAGCTCCATTCATCCATGATTAGACAACTGTAAGATGAGCTCCATTCATCCATGATTATGCAACTGTAAGATAAGCTTCATTCATTCATGATTACACAACTGTAAGATAAGCTCCATTCATCCATGATTAGACAACTGTAAGATGAGCTTCATTCATCCATGATTACACAACTGTGAGATAAGCTCCATTCATCCATGATTAGACAACTGTAAGATGAGCTCCATTCATCCATGATTAGACAACTGTAAGATGAGCTCCATTCATCCATGATTACACAACTGTAAGATGAGCTTCATTCATCCATGATTGCACAACTGTAAGATAAGCTCCATTCATCCATGATTAGACAACTTTAAGATGAGCTTCATTCATCCATGATTACACAACTGTGAGATGAGCTCCATTCATCCATGATTAGACAACTGTAAGATGAGCTCCATTCATCCATGATTAGACAACTGTAAGATGAGCTCCATTCATCCATGATTAGACAACTGTAAGATAAGCTCCATTCATCCATGATTAGACAACTGTAAGATGAGCTCCATTCATCCATGATTAGACAACTGTAAGATGTGCTCCATTCATCCATGATTATGCAACTGTAAGATGAGCTCTATTCATCCATAATTACGCAACTGTAAGATGAGTTCCATTCATCCATGATTACGCAACTGTAAAATGAGCTCCAATCATCCATGATTATGCAACTGTAAGATGAGCTCTATTCATCCATGATTAAGCAACTGTAAGATGAGCTCCATTCATCCATGATTACGCAACTGTAAAATGAGCTCCATTCATCCGTGATTACGCAACTGAAAGATGAGCTCCATTAATCCATGATTACGCAACAGTAAGATGAGCTCAGTTCATCCATAATTACGCAAATGTAAAAAGAGCTATATTCATCCATGATTACACAACTGTAAGATGAGCTCCATTTATCCATGATTAGACAACTGTAAGATAAGCTCTATTCATCCATGATTACGCAACTGTAAGATGAGCCCCATTCATCCATGATTATGCAACTGTTAGATGAGCTCCATTCATTCATGATTACGCAACTGTAAAATGAGCTCCATTCATCCATGATTACGCAAATGTAAAAAGAGCTCCATTCATCCATGATTACGTAACTGTAAGATGAGCTCCATTCATCCATGATTATGCAAATGTAAAAAGAGCTCCATTCATCCATGATTACACAACAGTAAGATGAGCTCAATTCATCCATGATTACGCAACAGTAAGATGAGCTCCATTCATCCATGATTACGCAACTGTAAAATGAGCTGCATTCATCCATAATTATGCAACTGCAAGATGAGCTTCATTCATCCATGATTAGACAACTGTAAGATGAGCTTCATTCATCCATGATTATGCAACTGTAAGATAAGCTTCATTCATCCATGATTACACAACTGTAAGATAAGCTCCATTCATCCATGATTAGACAACTGTAAGATGATCTTCATTCATCCATGATAACACAACTGTGAGATGAGCTCCATTCATCCATGATTAGACAACTGTAAGATGAGCTCCATTCATCCATGATTACACAACTGTAAGATGAGCTCCATTCATCCATGATTACACAACTGTAAGATGAGCTTCATTCATCCATGATTGCACAACTGTAAGATAAGCTCCATTCATCCATGATTAGACAACTTTAAGATGAGCTTCATTCATCCATGATTACACAACTGTGAGATGAGCTCCATTCATCCATGATTAGACAACTGTAAGATGAGCTCCATTCATCCATGATTAGACAACTGTAAGATGAGCTCCATTCATCCATGATTATGCAACTGTAAGATAAGCTTCATTCATTCATGATTACACAACTGTAAGATAAGCTCCATTCATCCATGATTAGACAACTGTAAGATGAGCTTCATTCATCCATGATTACACAACTGTGAGATGAGCTCCATTCGTCCATGATTAGACAACTGTAAGATGAGCTCCATTCATCCATGATTACACAACTGTAAGATGAGCTTCATTCATCCATGATTGCACAACTGTAAGATAAGCTCCATTCATCCATGATTAGACAACTTTAAGATGAGCTTCATTCATCCATGATTACACAACTGTGAGATGAGCTCCATTCATCCATGATTAGACAACTGTAAGATGAGCTCCATTCATCCATGATTAGACAACTGTAAGATGAGCTCCATTCATCCATGATTATGCAACTGTAAGATAAGCTTCATTCATTCATGATTACACAACTGTAAGATAAGCCCCATTCATCCATGATTAGACAACTGTAAGATGAGCTTCATTCATCCATGATTACACAACTGTGAGATGAGCTCCATTCATCCATGATTAGACAACTGTAAGATGAGCTCCATTCATCCATAATTAGACAACTGTAAGATGAGCTCCATTCATCCATGATTACACAACTGTAAGATGAGCTTCATTCATCCATGATTGCACAACTGTAAGATAAGCTCCATTCATCCATGATTAGACAACTTTAAGATGAGCTTCATTCATCCATGATTACACAACTGTGAGATGAGCTCCATTCATCCATGATTAGACAACTGTAAGATGAGCTCCATTCATCCATGATTAGACATCTGTAAGATGAGCTCCATTCATCCATGATTAGACAACTGTAAGATAAGCTCCATTCATCCATGATTAGACAACTGTAAGATGAGCTCCATTCATCCATGATTAGACAACTGTAAGATGTGCTCCATTCATCCATGATTATGCAACGGTAAGATGAGCTCTATTCATCCATAATTACGCAACTGTAAGATGAGCTCCATTCATCCATGATTACGCAACTGTAAAATGAGCTCCAATCATCCATGATTATGCAACTGTAAGATGAGCTCTATTCATCCATAATTAAGCAACTGTAAGATGAGCTCCATTCATCCATGATTACGCAACTGTAAAATGAGCTCTATTCATCCGTGATTACGCAACTGAAAGATGAGCTCCATTAATCCATGATTACGCAACAGTAAGATGAGCTCAGTTCATCCATAATTACGCAAATGTAAAAAGAGCTATATTCATCCATGATTACACAACTGTAAGATGAGCTCCATTCATCCATGATTACGCAAATGTAAAAAGAGCTCCATTCATCCATGATTAGACAACTGTAAGATGAGCTCCATTCATCCATGATTACACAACTGTAAGATGAGCTTCATTCATCCATGATTGCACAACTGTAAGATAAGCTCCATTCATCCATGATTAGACAACTTTAAGATGAGCTTCATTCATCCATGATTACACAACTGTGAGATGAGCTCCATTCATCCATGATTAGACAACTGTAAGATGAGCTCCATTCATCCATGATTAGACAACTGTAAGATGAGCTCTATTCATCCATAATTACGCAACTGTAAGATGAGCTCCATTCATCCATGATTACGCAACTGTAAAATGAGCTCCAATCATCCATGATTATGCAACTGTAAGATGAGCTCTATTCATCCATGATTAAGCAACTGTAAGATGAGCTCCATTCATCCATGATTACGCAACTGTAAAATGAGCTCCATTCATCCGTGATTACGCAACTGAAAGATGAGCTCCATTAATCCATGATTACGCAACAGTAAGATGAGCTCAGTTCATCCATAATTACGCAAATGTAAAAAGAGCTATATTCATCCATGATTACACAACTGTAAGATGAGCTCCATTTATCCATGATTAGACAACTGTAAGATAAGCTCTATTCATCCATGATTACGCAACTGTAAGATGAGCCCCATTCATCCATGATTATGCAACTGTTAGATAAGCTCCATTCATTCATGATTATACAACTGAATGATGAGCTCCATTCATCCATGATTACGCAACAGTAAGATGAGCTCCATTCATCCATGATTACGCAAATGTAAAAAGAGCTCCATTCATCCATGATTACGTAACTGTAAGATGAGCTCCATTCATCCATGATAATGCAAATGTAAAAAGAGCTCCATTCATCCATGATTACACAACTGTAAGATGAGCTCCATTCATTCATGATTACGCAACTGAAAGATAAGCTCCATTAATCCATGATTATGCAACAGTAAGATGAGCTCAATTCATCCATGATTACGCAACAGTAAGATGAGCTCCATTCATCCATGATTACGCAAATGTAAAATGAGCTGCATTCATCCATAATTATGCAACTGCAAGATGAGCTTCATTCATCCATGATTAGACAACTGTAAGATGAGCTTCATTCATCCATGATTATGCAACTGTAAGATAAGCTTCATTCATCCATGATTACACAACTGTAAGATAAGCTCCATTCATCCATGATTAGACAACTGTAAGATGAGCTTCATTCATCCATGATAACACAACTGTGAGATGAGCTCCATTCATCCATGATTAGACAACTGTAAGATGAGCTCCATTCATCCATGATTAGACAACTGTAAGATGAGCTCCATTCATCCATGATTATACAACTGTAAGATGAGCTTCATTCATCCATGATTGCACAACTGTAAGATAAGCTCCATTCATCCATGATTAGACAACTTTAAGATGAGCTTCATTCATCCATGATTACACAACTGTGAGATGAGCTCCATTCATCCATGATTAGACAACTGTAAGATGAGCTCCATTCATCCATGATTAGACAACTGTAAGATGAGCTCCATTCATCCATGATTATGCAACTGTAAGATAAGCTTCATTCATTCATGATTACACAACTGTAAGATAAGCTCCATTCATCCATGATTAGACAACTGTAAGATGAGCTTCATTCATCCATGATTACACAACTGTGAGATGAGCTCCATTCGTCCATGATTAGACAACTGTAAGATGAGCTCCATTCATCCATGATTACACAACTGTAAGATGAGCTTCATTCATCCATGATTGCACAACTGTAAGATAAGCTCCATTCATCCATGATTAGACAACTTTAAGATGAGCTTCATTCATCCATGATTACACAACTGTGAGATGAGCTCCCTTCATCCATGATTAGACAACTGTAAGATGAGCTCCATTCATCCATGATTAGACAACTGTAAGATGAGCTCCATTCATCCATGATTATGCAACTGTAAGATAAGCTTCATTCATTCATGATTACACAACTGTGAGATGAGCTCCATTCATCCATGATTAGACAACTGTAAGATGAGCTCCATTCATCCATGATTAGACAACTGTAAGATGAGCTCCATTCATCCATGATTAGACAACTGTAAGATGAGCTCCATTCATCCATGATTAGACAACTGTAAGATAAGCTCCATTCATCCATGATTAAACAACTGTAAGATGAGCTCCATTCATCCATGATTAGACAACTGTAAGATGTGCTCCATTCATCCATGATTATGCAACTGTAAGATGAGCTCTATTCATCCATAATTACGCAACTGTAAGATGAGCTCCATTCATCCATGATTACGCAACTGTAAAATGAGCTCCAATCATCCATGATTATGCAACTGTAAGATGAGCTCTATTCATCCATGATTAAGCAACTGTAAGATGAGCTCCATTCATCCATGATTACGCAACTGTAAAATGAGCTCCATTCATCCGTGATTACGCAACTGAAAGATGAGCTCCATTAATCCATGATTACGCAACAGTAAGATGAGCTCAGTTCATCCATAATTACGCAAATGTAAAAAGAGCTATATTCATCCATGATTACACAACTGTAAGATGAGCTCCATTTATCCATGATTAGACAACTGTAAGATAAGATCTATTCATCCATGATTACGCAACTGTAAGATAAGCCCCATTCATCCATGATTATGCAACTGTTAGATGAGCTCCATTCATTCATGATTATACAACTGAATGATGAGCTCCATTCATCCATGATTACGCAACAGTAAGATGAGCTCCATTCATCCATGATTACGCAAATGTAAAAAGAGCTCCATTCATCCATGATTACGTAACTGTAAGATGAGCTTAATTCATCCATGATTATGCAAATGTAAAAAGAGCTCCATTCATCCATGATTACACAACTGTAAGATGAGCTCCATTCATTCATGATTACGCAACTGAAAGATGAGCTCCATTAATCCATGATTATGCAACAGTAAGATGAGCTCAATTCATCCATGATTACGCAACAGTAAGATGAGCTCCATTCATCCATGATTACGCAACTGTAAAATGAGCTGCATTCATCCATAATTATGCAACTGAAAGATGAGCTCCATTAATCCATGATTACACAACTGTAAGATGAGCTCCATTCATCCATGATTAGACAACTGTAAGATGAGCTCCATTCATCCATGATTACACAAATGTAAAAAAAGCTCCATTCATCCATGATTACACAACTGTAAGATGAGCTCCATTCATCCATGATTAGACAACTGTAAGATGAGCTCCATTCATCCATGATTACACAAATGTAAAAAGAGCTCCATTCATCCATGATTAGACAATTGTAAGATGAGCTCCATTCATCCATGATTATGCAACTGTAAGATGAGCTCTATTCATCCATGATTACGCAACTTTAAGATGAGCTCCATTCATCCATGATTACGCAACTGTAAGATGAGCTCCATTCATCCGTGATTACACAACTGAAAGATGAGCTCCATTAATCCATGATTACGCAACACTAAGATGAGCTAAATTCATCCATAATTACACAAAAGTAAAAAAAGCTCCATTCATCCATGATTACACAACTGTAAGATGAGCTCCATTCATCCATGATTATGCAAATGTAAAAAGAGCTCCATTCATCCATGATTACGCAACAGTAAGATGAGCTCCATTCATCCATGATTATGCAACTGTAAGATGAGCTCCATTCATCCATGATTATGCAACTGTAAGATGAGCTCCATTCATCCATGATTATACAACTGAATGATGAGCTCCATTCATCCATGATTACGCAACAGTAAGATGAGCTCCATTCATCCATGATTACACAAATGTAAAAAGAGCTCCATTCATCCATGATTACGCAACTGTAAGATGAGCTCCATTCATCCATGATTAAGCAAATGTAACAAGAGCTCCATTCATCCATGATTATGCAACTGTAAGATGAGCTCCATTCATTCATGATTACGCAACTGAAAGATGAGCTTCATTAATCCATGATTATGCAATAGTAAGATGAGCTCCATTCATCCATGAATACGCAAATGTAAAAAGAGCTCCATTCATCTATGATTACACAACTGTAAGATTAGGTCCATTCATCCATGATTAGACAACTGTAAGATGAGCTCCATTCATCCATGATTATGCAACATTAAGATGAGCTCTATTCATCCATGATTACGCAACTGCAAGATGAGCTCCATTTATCCATGATTGCACAACTGTAAGATGAGCTCCATTCATCCATGATTACACAACTGTAAGATGAGCTCTATTCATCCATGATTACACAACTGTAAGATGAGCTCCATTTATCCATGTTTAGACAACTGTAAGATGAGCTCTATTCATCCATGATTACGCAACTGTAAGATGAGCTCCATTCATCCATTATTAGACAACTGTAAGATGAGCTCCATTCATCCATGATTATACAACTGAATGATGAGCTCCATTCATTCATGATTACACAACAGTAAGATGAGCTCCATTCATCCATGATTACACAAATGTAAAAAGAGCTCCATTCATCAATGATTATGCAACTGTAAGATGAGCTCCATTCATCCATGATTAAGCAAATGTAACAAGAGCTCCATTCATCCATGATTATGCAACTGTAAGATGAGCCCCATTCATCCATGATTACGCAACTGTAAAATGAGCTCCATTCATCCGTGATTACGCAACTGAAAGATGAGCTCCATTAATCCATGATTACGCAACAGTAAGATGAGCTCAGTTCATCCATAATTACGCAAATGTAAAAAGAGCTATATTCATCCATGATTACACAACTGTAAGATGAGCTCCATTTATCCATGATTAGACAACTGTAAGATAAGCTCTATTCATCCATGATTACGCAACTGTAAGATGAGCCCCATTCATCCATGATTATGCAACTGTTAGATGAGCTCCATTCATTCATGATTATACAACTGAATGATGAGCTCCATTCATCCATGATTACGCAACAGTAAGATGAGCTCCATTCATCCATGATTACGCAAATGTAAAAAGAGCTCCATTCATCAATGATTATGCAACTGTAAGATGAGCTCCATTTATCCATGATTAAGCAAATGTAACAAGAACTCCATTCATCCATGATTATGCAACTGTAAGATGAGCTCCATTCATCCATGATTACACAACTGTAAGTTGAGCTCCATTCATCCATGATTACACAACTGTAAGATGAGCTCCATTTATCCATGATTAGACAACTGTAAGATGAGCTCCATTCATCCATGATTACACAACTGTAAGATGAGCTCCATTCATCCATGATTAGACAACTGTAACATAAGCTCCATTCATCCAAGATTAGACAACTGTAAGATGAGCTCCATTCATCCATGATTAGACAACTGTAAGATAAGCTCCATTCATCCATGATTAGACAACTGTAAGATGAGCTCCATTCATCCATGATTACACAACTGTAAGATGAGCTCCATTTATCCATGATTAGACAACTGTAAGATGAGCTCCATTCATCCATGATTACACAACTGTAAGATGAGCTCTATTCATCCATGATTACGAAACTGTAAGATGAGCTCCATTCATCCATGATTACGCAACTGTAAGATGAGCTCCATCATTCATCCATGATTACACAACTGTAAGATGAGCTCTATTCATCCATGATTACGCAACTGCAACATAAGCTCCATTCATCCATGATTACACAACTGTTATATGAGAGTCAATGGTAGTTCAACATTTCTTTGTTTATGACATTATATCAATAGTTATTACGAGTTTTAGAATAACAGATTAATAAAATTTGAAACAATTAAATACATTTTTGTAATAGGCTTTAGACATTGCTAAAACAGATTTACATTATACCCGAGTTTTTCAAACTTTTACTATTGAGGCGTCCCCCCCCCCGAAACAAAATGTTACGCTTGACACTTCTTTGTTAACTAATTAATAGTGGTATATATTATTATAGTGGTGTATAGTATCGACCCCTGCGGACAATGGTTATGCTTGCCCTGGGTGTGGCAAAATATGTACGTCAAATCTGGGGCTGCGCAGCCACGGGAACTACTGCATTCCTCACTAATCTTCAGACTCGAAGAACAAGATTTATTATATTATAATAGTGATATATATTATAATAGTGGTATATATTATAATAGTGTCTGTGTGTGCCATAGTGGTATATATTAGCCAGCAGAAGCATGTTTGGGCATTTAACTACTGTCAATGAGGCCCGCAACCCCTCACCCAAGACTTTTCGAAGTCACGAAGGTCACGACTCACCCCTCCCCACTCAGCTTAGCGGAAATGCAATGATTCCATATCGCTTTGACATCAGGATTCCATGTATTTGAAATGATAGAGGTAAAGGCTTACAGCAGCGCTAGTTCAAATGGTAATACTATGTACTAAGCATTACATTACAGTTTGGTGAAGACTCTAGGTGGACCACTTCGTGGACCGATTTTGAGTTTGTTTGTCCACACAAACTGTCTTTGTAACCTTGTTTTAATTGATTCGTGTTTTGTTTGGTACAACAAATAATTGTGTAAAGTTTCAACTTGATTCGAGAGAGAATGTCTGTGGGAGAAGTAACGTCTTCGAAAATTATACTAGACAGACAAACAGACAGACAAACAGACAGACAGAGTTGACATAAACTTTGTAAAAATATTTAAGAACATGCCTATGTCACACCATCTTCTCACTAACACACTAATTCAGTAATAAGAGAAAAGATGAACAAGAGACTCACATTCAATGCTGTTATTTACTGAAGTTTAACGCGCTGGCACTGAGCAGAGAGTGAGAAGCTAGAGACCAAACAAAAACAAAAAACTCACCTTCAGTCAAGGCGTGAACAGATGCAATGAATTGATCAGCCCAAGACAAACTGATATTCTCATAATGGGAAAACTTGGGGAGGGGGTGGAGAAGGGGAGGATGTGTCAACAATGGCCATGCAAAAGACGAGAATGTTGTGATCTGGACACAATGACCACTACAGTAGCAGATTGGCTGGACACATTGACCGAACAGCGCTTCCGCTTGACGCAGTCCTAACAGGGTAAGGGTGAGAGAAATTCTTGTCTTTTGTTTTGTTTTTACTAGAGAGAGAGAGAGGATATGATCCTCAGTTCCATGGCATGAACCAAAGTCTGTGCTTCTCTTATTCAATATAACGCTTTTATTTTAACTTTGTATTGTAGAGATATATGTATGTTTTTTAATTTAATTATCTAATTTTTTTTACCATTTAAAAGTAATTTCTATCCTAGAGGAGTAGAATAGATTTCTGACGCTCAGTATGTGAGTTAAATATGTCTCTACCTTTGTATCTACTTTATATTAAAACTCTTTTTAAAAACTGTCACATTCAAATGAGTTTTCACCAAAACAATATAAAAAATTAAAAAAAAACATTTTAAGAAGTACCCTTACTCAATTATACCACAATACACTAGATATCATTAAAACGAACAGATTTTGTTTTTAAATAACACACTTCGACATAAATCTTTAGAGCTATATTTTTCTAAATAATTTTCTTTCAAGTATAAATACATTTATCCTACACTGACAATGTCTTTATAGAGACGGGAAAGTAAGTACATGGTTAGTGGGCAATGAATATTTATACTAGAAAAGAATGTCAGTCTTTAATTAAAGACAAATCTAATAATACATGAGCGTAAAGAGACTCGCTTTATACATTATCATCATCACCAACAAGAACAACATTTTCACCACCACCACCACCACCAGCCTCGTCATTATTATCATCACCATCATCATAATAATTTTAATCCTCATCGTCATCATCTTTACCATTTATAATCACCATCTTTTAACTATTATCATCATTAACAATCGCCAGAGTAATCAAAGACATCGCCTTGATCAATATCATCCCATCACAATTACCGCCAAATCATATTCTACGACCGTCATTAGAGATCGTCAGCCTTGAAATAAGCTTTCATGTCATATCTTCTAATATATAAAGCAGAAAGTAAGGTGTATATGTGTGTATGTCCTGCATAGAAATCAAAACTGTTTGACCAATCTTGATACAAATTGACATAAAGGTTCCTTAGAACATGGCAGAGACCGTAGTGTATATGTAATGTCCCTCCCACACCCGGGGGGAACCAAAAATAATAATAAAAAATAGCTAAATTGATCTCTATTTAAGAAAGAAACTTTTTAACAAATCGGGTAAAACCGTTTTCACAGTATTTTCTATTGAATATGAATATGTCAACTTAACCGGCAAACCCATTTTCACACTCTACTTTTATTTTCGTAGCGAAAGAAAAAACAACAACTGGCTAGTTCTCCAATAAAGGAACACTACATAAAACGTCAAGAAACAAAATATAAAACATGAAAAGCATAAAACATATTTTTAAAAAATATCTCGTTAATATACAACTTATAGAGCAATTCGTTGTCTCTTGATCCCTAAAGAAAGTTTGATTTTTTTTTAAATGGACTTTTTTTTACCCAGCCTCATGTAATCCCCTCCCCCACCCCTTCCAATCCTGGAGTAGTGAATGTATAAATCTACTCAACTTTATACAATGACATTCATGGGTTTTTAGATCTAGACTTAGACGGTAATGCGCTAAATGGTCCATAGCATTAATGTATGCAACTCTTGAATGAATGACGTCTACAAGCGGAAATATCCGAAGAGACGTTCAAGAGAAATAGTTTCGTCTTCCCCCTTCAGCTGCATCTATCCCTTGGGGCACCCCACAAGATCTCTAGACCATCGTTCTCGTTTCCTCTCTGCCTTTTGCCTTGGATAGAATTCCATTCAATGACAGACTTGTCCATTCTTTGATGTTGTCTTCTCATCACTTTCTCTGTACTGTACTGTAAAGAAAGGTCTTTACGAGCTGGTTTTTTTTAATCTCTTCATTTGTGATGTGTTCTAGGTCTAGTCAAAATTAAATGTATTTGTTTTTATAACTTGAAAAAAATTAACGGTCAAATTAGAGTTTTCTCAGTGTGGTCGATGAGATATTAATTCTTTTCCCAACGATTTACAGCAGCTATCAAGTTTCTAGGAAAATGGTTAAAGCCGTCTTCGAGATCCGTAGTCAAGTTTTTCCATTAAGTTATGAGTTGAATATAAGTATTATAAATACTTTTTAAAAAAAAATTCTACATTTACAAAGGTATATCTAAAAATGTAGAAGTATTTTTCCCTTTTTGATGTCAAGCAAAATAATTATTTATCAATAATTATTTGACTAATTGGTCAATTTTTAATTTATTCATCTTTTGTTAGGTACAAAAAAAATTGTTTAAGTTTCCACTTGATCCTAGAATGGGTGTGGGGGAAGTCACGTGTTGAAAATGTGTACCAAACAGACAGACATCGTCAGTTGATAGAAGCTTGTCATAAATGCAACTAGATCTCGAGATAGAAAATTGGGTTTAGTTTGTTGAAAATGTGTACAAACATTTTTTTTTCGTTCGATGTAAAAGCCCAGGATATCTGTGTTGTATAAAGTGACTATAGGTCGATGACCTCAGACACTGAACATTGGATAGTGACTATTGTGCAATGACTGGACACAAATAAAATGCAACTGATGCAACATAGGCAGTTTAAGTTCTAGGCCTGGTGTTACTGCTCCGACTTAGGAAAATGTTTCATAGTCAATGTTCCACAAGGAAACTTCCAAAGGAAATCTTTCCTGGCAAACCTTTCATGAGCTACTTTCGATAGACAACAACCTATGTGTAACCTTCCATAGACAACCTACCATAGACAACCTGCCATAGAGAACCTTCCATAGACAACCTACCATAGACAACCTTCCATAGAAAGCCTTTCAGATGCTACTTTCTATAGTCAGCAATCTATATGTAACCTATCCTAGACAACCTACCATAGACAAACCAGAGTTTTCACCGTGGGCCAATGCGGTTTTAATTTTTCCCCAAAGAAATACATAAACTTTTAAATTTCCAGGAAAATCGTTACAAGCGTTTTTGAAATCCGTGTCCAGGTTCCACCCAGTGTCCAGTTTCACCCAGTGTCCATGTTTCACCCAGTGTCCAGGTTTCACCCAGTGTCCAGGTTTTACCCAGTGTCCATGTTTCACCCAGTGTCCAGGTTCCACCCAGTGTCCAGGTTTCACCCAGTGTCCAGGTTCCACCCAGTGTCCATGTTTCACCCAGTGTCCATGTTTCACCCAGTGTCCAGGTTTCACCCAGTGTCCAGGTTTCACCCAGTGTCCAGGTTTCACCCAGTGTCACGAATCAACATTTTATTTGGAAAACGAATAAGAAGCATTGTAAAAACAAAATTGTTTTGATTTCCAGATTTATGATGAGGAAGCGATAAAGAGTTTGTGCTGAGAAATAGATAAAAAAAATTATGTTGAGTAAGAGTTTGTGTTGAGCAAGAGATACAGACAAGAGAAAGGCCACACACATAACCACGTGATTTGACAGTAGGTTTGCTCACAAACACACACACATAAACGCACACGCACACAATACACACACTCACACAAACACTTCCTTAAAACAATAAATTAATGCAGGGCCAAGGATTGAAGGAATCAAGATTTCGTTTAGCGTTACATTGATACAATTATTGTGTAGGCATGTACAACCTTTGATGCAGACCTCCATCCCTTCTTGAAATAAATAATTGATGACAAATTCAGTTTTCGTACTAAAGATTTGTCAAGTTGTTGAAAATCTAGCGCCTATAGACTTTGAAGCTCATTCACTAGTAGCTAGAGAAGTTAGTACTCCGCTTTGCAGTAGTCTGCGATTGATGGCTCAAGTGATCTCATGTACCGGTGAAAGATGTTTTGACAGAGACCATAAATGCAAATGTTTCGTAACGAGTTCAACAAACAAAATGGTACTCATCTCCTGGATCTCAAACATATTGGTTGAATTAACAATATTGTTTAAAGCCCATAGTTACCTTCATGGCCACCAATAGAAGCGCCCGTGTCAATACTGCCATAATAGGAGCGACTGGATGCGTTTTTACTATCTGTCGTTGACTTATGTCCATTACTGGTACCATCTTTATGGTCATCTGGCTGGTTGGTGTCCAGCAAATGACGGCGATCATCTAATTGTAAAGAAACAATTGAATTGTAAAAAAAAAATATTTAAAAATAATCATCTAAGGGACATAACCCTTGTAATTATATTTCCATTTCTCGATATTAATTATATCCCTTACACGGGGAGTCTCAGATTTAAAAAAAAATGTAGATGTAGATCAAATACTTGCCCATGATTAATGAATCTCGTGTTAAAGCATCACTCACGAAGGACTTTAGAAAGCACGTGACCTGGATTTCATAACAAATAGAAAAGATTGAAGTACATATTTAATGTTCTTTGTAATTGAACAACATTATACATTAATTACTACTTTTATATTGTTTATGCCCTACATACTTTAGCTTCTAATTATTATACTATGTCTGTAGTCTAGGGAACATTCTTGGTCTAAGTAATTATGATTAAGTTATAATAAAAGTTATAAGGAGAAAGGCAGGCGTCGAGAAACTAGTGTTCACAGCAGATCTAATTGTGTGTGGATGTCTGCATGAGCACAAGGGGATGGAATCGCATTGGATGTCATATGATTGGAGCGTCATTTTAAAAAAGGCCAATATAAGGATCGAACGTTGGACATGAGCGTTATTATCGCGACGCTGTTTTCAACTTTGGTGTCCGTTTCGAGAGTTACATCTTTTGAGTGGACCAACTGTTTCTTTCTACCCAGACATATGAAGACAATTTGTAAGAAGACAAATGTTGGGACAGACTTTTAAACTATCAATTCAACTGAAAAAGTTGTTAAATGTATTTTCTAGCCTAGAGGTGTGTCCTGTGAACTGACATGTCAATGGTCGCTAATTACAACGGACGTTGTTTTAATACAATCTAGGTCGTGAAATCACTAAAAGTTTGTTGAGCAAAGTCCTTTGTAGGGGAAAGATGATGTAAAGGTCATCAGTTTCTGTGGCCTACGGCTAACGAGGGCGTCATGTGGCCAGCACAACGACCAACCTCCTTTACTTTTCACCAACTATTATCAAGCAACCATTAGAGTTGGTTGGAATCTGAGGCGCCCTAAGAATCCCAAAAATTCTTAGATTGAGTAGAACAAAAATGAAGTGAAGGATACAAACTGGAGTCATTTCTTCGTTGTTCTTTAGTTCGATACTCTAACGATGAAATGATTCACATTAGGTCGTGCTCTACTTATTTATTATACGATGAAAGTTTGTTATGGATAAAGAGAAGGGAGAGAAAAAAAAGGGGGGGGGGCGTTTCATTGCATTAAAACAGATACGATAATTCACGGACTAAAAGTATGTTGAGGGGGTATCTTAAAAATGTAGTGCTTTTATTGGAAGTTAAAAAAAAAGGATGACATGTTCCGGCATAATAAAGACTATACAGCCTGGGAACGGGCGTATCCGGTGGGGCTATCTTCCAGTCTGAAGGAACACTGGAAACGTCAACAGAAAGAACATGTTGCAAGTTGGTCACAAGGAAAACTAGTTGACCGGGGGCGTGCCGCTAGTTTACAGGGCCGACCTTAGGCCACTGCAATCTATGCGACCGCAGTGGGCCCCGCACTTTTATAGGACCCGCTCTAATTTTAGGTGTATAAATTATTAAATTAAACCATTTGATAACTTATAACAGATTTCCCGCAGCCTCCTTTCGATTTAACATTAAGTCCCGAAATCTCCTGAAATTGCAAAATATACGAAAAAGTCCTGGAAATATCCAGAAATTAGTAAAATCTTTCGAAAACTCATACAAATCTCCAGAAATATATAGACGAAAATTGTCATTTTGGGGTGTCATTCAATATTGAAAACGCCAATAAAAAAAAAATAGCATTATGCAATACCCGCAATTGTGGAATCTAGTGAAAGAAGCTTCTCGCGCCTAAAACTAACGAAGAATTACTTGAGATCAACAATTCTCGTAGATTGATTGAAACATTTGATAATTCTTGCTATTGAGCGTAATCTATGTAGGAAATAGAATTTTTATGATAGACTGTATGACTTCGCTACACGCAAGGCTCGTAAAACAATTCTGTACGTAGTAAAGAATGAATAAAATGCTAAGACAAATTGATTTTCTAATACAAACTCTTAATTTTCACTTATTATTCGTATCCCAACCCAAACTTGGCCCCGCGAAATCCATTTCTTGTTTTCTCGTGGACTATACGCTGAAATAAGAGAGTGATCTTTCCTTTACTTCTTCTTCTCGTTTAAACTATTGAGGGAAGAAGAGAATTATATATATAGATATGTGTACCACTTATTTTCGTTACATTTTAGCTTTCTCATTGTGCTATAATCCTATCATTTGTCTGGGCCAGTTGGGAAAAAGGGAGGGAACAAAGGGGGGGGGGGTATTTTGGTGAATGTTTACATGATCGTTTTTTAAATGCATCAAAAAATTCACTCGGGGTTTAAAATTCCTCAAGGGGACTAATTCAACTTAAACCAACACATCTGTCAAGTACAATTTCTTTTTCTTGTTCAAGATACCAAACAAAATAATTAATTATCGATAGTTAATTAAATAATTGTTTGATTTTTTTTTTATTGATTTTTTTTGTGTTGTCAGGTAAAAGAAATAATCATGCAGAATTTCAGCTTGATCCTAGACTGGGTGTGGGAGAAATAACGTGTACAAACATTTGACCAGACAGACAGAGGGAGTTGATATAAGCGTTGTAAATATAAACAGGAGCTGGACAAAATAAACTCGAGCTGATCTAAGTAGAAATCTTCGCCAGTCCTTACCAAAAAACCAAGCTGACCTATTTTGACTGGTGTTGCATGGATGTCAAGCGATAATGACATCTAATCTCAGAAGTCTTATTTAGCACAGTAACCTAGATATCAAACGGACCTAATTACATCATTTATATTTTTATCTCTGTTGGCATAATGGCTTGGAGTGTTTACACAATATACAAGTGTGCGTGTGTATGTGTGTGTGTGTATGTGTGAGCAAACGTATTCTCAAAGCTTCTCTGAAGGCGTTCAGCATAGACCCTGGCACCTGGGAGACGCCAGAAAAGAAAAGCCCTCAGCCCCCTGGATGACAAAGTGGTCATCATCGAACCACGATGGAAGAACTATATATATATATTCTGATAAAGCTCATTTTACCGTCCTGAAAAATAAACGAAAACTCAAATCACTCAGTATTGGGGTTTTTATTTTTCTTTATTTCTTTATTTTTCCAGCCTGAACTGAGGGGGGGGGGGGGCTGCCAAATGTAACAGGAAATGTTTCTTTGGATCACTCCAATTTCAAGAGAGGGGCCATGGGCCCCCCATGAACCCAGGAGTGCGACCCGAAGAGGAAAGTCTGATGCTGTTACAAAGCAGCTAAACAAACAAAAAACAAAGCACGAGAGACAATAGTGACTGGTTCTAAACCCAACACTTCATTGGCGTGGGAAACTGTTCAGCTCCAGAATCGACTTGTCAAGTCACATGAGATTTAGATGGAGCTCAGAAGAAACCAACTGGGCACATCAAGACAGAAGGAGCCATACAACAGGAACCAGAACCTGTGATTCAACTGGACACATCAAGACAGAAGGAGCCATACAACAGGAACCAGAACCTGTGATTCAACTGGGCACATCAAGACAGAAGGAGCCATACAACAGGAACCAGAACCTGTGATTCAACTGGACACATCAAGACAGAAGGAGCCATACAACAGGAACCAGAACCTGTGATTCAACTGGACACATCAAGACAGAAGGAGCCATACAACAGGAACCAGAACCTGTGATTCAACTGGACACATCAAGACAGAAGGAGCCATACAACAGGAACCAGAACCTGTGATTCAACTGGACACATCAAGACAGAAGGAGCCATACAACAGGAACCAGAACCTGTGATTCAACTGGGCACATCAAGACAGAAGGAGCCATACAACAGGAACCAGAACCTGTGATTCAACTGGGCACATCAAGACAGAAGGAGCCATACAACAGGAACCAGAACCTGTGATTCAACTGGGCACATCAAGACAGAAGGAGCCATACAACAGGAACCAGAACCTGTGATTCAACTGGGCACATCAAGACAGAAGGAGCCATACAACAGGAACCAGAACCTGTGATTCAACTGGGCACATCAAGACAGAAGGAGCCATACAACAGGAACCAGAACCTGTGATTCAACTGGGCACATCAAGACAGAAGGAGCCATACAACAGGAACCAGAACCTGTGATTCAACTGGACACATCAAGACAGAAGGAGCCATACAACAGGAACCAGAACCTGTGATTCAACTGGACACGTCAAGACAGAAGGAGCCATACAACAGGAACCAGAACCTGTGATTCAACTGGGCACATCAAGACAGAAGGAGCCATACAACAGGAACCAGAACCTGTGATTCAACTGGACACATCAAGACAGAAGGAGCCATACAACAGGAACCAGAACCTGTGATTCAACTGGACACATCAAGACAGAAGGAGCCATACAACAGGAACCAGAACCTGTGATTCAACTGGGCACATCAAGACAGAAGGAGCCATACAACAGGAACCAGAACCTTCACTGGCAGAGATCTCTGGTGACCTTTTCTTTCTGAGCAGGGACAGACTACCACTCGAATTGTATTATGTGTCACATTCTGAATTCTATACAACGAGGCTGGGTCATTGTGACACAGAGTAGGACATGAATTTGGGGCGTTCAATGTTGGTAAACGTTTATCAGAAGTAATTGTTTTTATTTTTTGTTTTTGTGTGAACGACCTGAGGCTATCGTCCATTTTTCTAACCCCAGACACTGTCTGTGAGAATCTTACATTTCCAGATAGTACGAATGAAAAGTTTTTCTATTGAGCAGGTAGGGGAGGTGGGGCGAGGATTATTCACACCTGTCTGTTAGAACTATTGACACACCTATAGCCTATAACGACACACATACACACCTGTCTGTTAGAACTATTGACACACCTATAGCCTATAACGACACACATACACACCTGTCTTTTTTAAAACATCGACACACCTGTAGTCTATATACACACACCAGTCTGTTCAAATCATTGACCCATCTGTAGTCTATGTACAATACATCTAGTCATCTAAATCAGTACTAGTCTATCTGACTTACTATTAGTTTTAACAACTAAAGTAGACGTTCTTCCTGTCACTGGCTTCTCTCGATATGCCGCCATCACAGTTTATTACAAAATGATCAAATGTTGAGTCAGCTCAATAAGTTTCGTTTCACCCGCCAGTCTCCGCTAACAAAACAAAGTGTCAGGAGACTTAGCCTGCAGTGTACATTCAATACACAAGCTTACCTCATGATGTTAACACATTGAAAGGGAATCAATATATTTCTCAATCACAACACACAACACTTTAACACACATACACATTGTGTCTCTAATATAAACGTGTAGTACGCACAGAAATCCGTCACGAATCACGAGACAGGAACACACACAACAAACAAGTGTGTAACAGCTACACGGGAAGCTGTGTGGGTGTGACGTGTAATAATTTTCCCGGATTTGAGACAAGAGTTATTCACGTGATGGGTCAAAGTATCAAAAGGAAGGAAATATTTGGTGGTCTCATTACTCACACTGTGTGTGCGTGTGTTGTGTGTGCATGTCACTTCCAAGTGTACTCACGAGTGACTGTGCCGCATGATGTTTGGTGTGTTATAGAGCTATACAAGCAGACACTCATACATCTACTGACTTGATCAATAAGTTTCTTGTGAAAAGAAAGAGAGGGCTGGTCAAAGGGGGGGGGGGGGGGCTATCCAGGTGTGAAGGGATGTCCGTCTAAGGAATGTAGGTATATATGTAGATAGGCTATATGAGCATTGGGGGGGGGGTGCGATTTCAAATTGGTGCCAATTCATAATATATTGCTATCATTTATATTCCTTTAACTACGCCACCAGTCTTTTGTTTATAGGTCAACATACCAATGCGTCTCAATACCTTTGCAATATCTAACGAGTGCTTAGGGTACTCAATCAGGGTTAGGGGGGGGGCACTCAACATAGCTACTGATTGCAAGGGAGGGGGGAGGCTCCACGCTAACCGTAAATGTTATACTTGAAACTTAGCATGTAATCCCAATTCGGATGCCAGCCTCAACAAGATAGATCACACTTTCATACAGAAGCGTCAAACTGTTCTAGTGTGTTGATAGGGAATTTATCACGCAACATCGGGTAAACACGCACAAACATTGGTCACAGAGCTAGCTATATCGCAATGGGCAGTCACACATAAATGTCCATTGACCCGGCTACATCGAATGATGTCATCATAAATAAATGTTTACAGACCCAGCTTGTGAGATCTCAAAGAAATGGTCACATTGATATTGCATATAGACCAATACCAGTCACATTTTATGCGATGTATGAAGATAATGTACTCAACAGAGTGTTCTACCTCCACTACACACCACACGCTAAACATGTTTGACACACCACAAACTAAACATGTTTGACACACCGCAAACTAAACATTTTTCTAGTGAGTAACAGCTATACAACTTAAAAAGGGGGGATTTTCAAATTCTCCCGCTCTCTCCCTCAACCCTAGCTATGCCTCTGTATAAAAATGTTACAAAAACTTTCCGTTGTTGTTCGCATTAAGTGACGCACATCGTAAGAGAAATAAAGAAAACAAGATTTGGGAAGTTTAACTACAGCCTGCTTCTTTGGGATAGCTGATGTATGTAATACATAGTATTGTTATAACTCTGCCATGCACACTGCCATCCAGGCGAGAGGAGGTAGGATTTGATCACAATGGCATCTTTGAAACAACTAGACCAACTCTTAGTTAAAGAGCTTAGGCAGGAACTTCGTTACCGATGTCTGAAGCTTGGTAGTAGCAAGGAGGTGCATACAGCTCGTCTGATCGATGAAGACGAAGTTCCGGAGACCTATCTATTTGAAATTAAACCGGATATTTATGAGCTCATTGGCAAGATACATGAAGGTATTGATGCAATGTGTGAACAAATTAACATGGTGGGGAACAAGGTAGATAAAATGGTGTCACAAACAAAAGAAGGAATAAACTCGTTGGTGAAGAAGCAGTTGCCTGTAGACTCGTTGGTGAAGAAGCAGTTGCCTGTAGACTCGTTAGTGAAGAAGCAGTTGCCTGTAGACTCGTTGGTGAAGAAGCAGTTGCCTGTAGACTCGTTAGTGAAGAAGCAGTTGCCTGTAGACTCGTTGGTGAAGAAGCAGTTGCCTGTAGACTCGTTGGTGAAGAAGCAGTTGCCTGTAGACTCGTTAGTGAAGAAGCAGTTGCCTGTAGACTCGTTGGTGAAGAAGCAGTTGCCTGTAGACTCGTTGGTGAAGAAGCAGTTGCCTGTAGACTCGTTAGTGAAGAAGCAGTTGCCTGTAGACTCGTTGGTGAAGAAGCAGTTGCCCGTAGACTCGTTGGTGAAGAAGCAGTTGCCCGTAGACTCGTTGGTGAAGAAGCAGTTGCCTGTGGACTCGTTGGTGAAGAAGCAGTTGACTGTAGACTCGTTGGTGAAGACGTTGCATGGTCAGGACTGTGACTGCACAAACAGCGGTGACGGAGACGCTGGGGATTGGAGCGCTGTCTTTGGCTGTGTTGTGGGCAAGTCTTGTGGGCGTGACTTTCTAGACGAGAAACGTGACAACGATTGCTGCAACGATCTCAACGGGATGCTTCAAATCGAAACGAAAGAAACAAATGAAGAAACCAGGGAAGTCTGCTATGTGCCTGAAGATTTTGTTCCTAATGTTTCTACAACAAGTACCTCAATGAGCCGAACAGATCAAAACAATGTTGGGTCTGCGTCTAAGCTTGCTGCTGTGGACTTTAAAGACCTCTGTTTATCTGTCAGTACCTTTGATGAGAATTCAAACCATGAAAGCCTGAAGACCGTTTCTGATTCCTTGCCTTGGATGTCGTCGGGTGAAATTACGAATACGGGCCCCAACAATGGCCGAGACAGAAACAACGAATTTGACTTTGGCAGCGGCATAAGAGAGAACTCGATGCCTAGCAACTGCATCCAGGCGATTGACATGAACTGTATATGCGGCGCCCTGCGGGGTCAGTGCCCATGCCGAGAAACCCAGCTACAAGATCTGAACTTAACAGAAATGTGTACTTTTGCCCACATCAGTGAGAGTGACTTGAACGGTTGTGAATTATTTCCAGCGAAACCTGATGTAGTGGTGGATGTCAACTGGCTGACATCAGCGACTATCGTCATGAGGTCGAAGCAGCGACCACGATATCTTCTCAAGCGTAGACTGGCCAACTGGAAGAAGAGGAAGCGACGGCCGCGGAAAACTGCAGATGGTTTCGTGGGCAACAGGCACCCTTACGTCTGTGGTTCCTACCGATCGACCTCCAACTAAACTGTCAAACCTCCACTGCACTGTTTCTTTTCGGGACGAAAAGCTCTAAGAAGGGGAAGTGTTATATCTCTGCCATGCGCACCGCCATCCAGGCTAGTGCAGAAGTTGAGCACTATTAGACACTAGGCTAGGAAGGATACTTACATTAGAAAGAAGAACGATTTCCGCCCAAGTCTAGAGCCGAGATAAAGATGCTGTGCTCAAGGCAGATGTCCTATGTGTTTGTCATTTCTCCATGTAAATAAACATCTATATCTCGTAGAATTGCCTCCCTTAAGTTATAACAATATGCTAACATCTAACATTGTATATGTCTAGTGATGTTCGGGTTTAAGTGAAACAGATTGGAAGTAAGTCATACATATACAAGAAAGACAACTGGAATTAAACAAAAGTGTGTCGGCTGCTGGGTTGACCTGTTGGACAGGATCCAAGATAAAGTGTATCACATTTAATAAGTTAATGAATACATATATATGTATATATATATATATATATGCTTGTATTAAACTTTAATTGCTCTATTCGAGACGACAGGTGTACAAACACTATATACTCAAAAGCAGCTTCCCTCTAAGGGGAGCCACTAGCAACAAAAATTCTCATCCTATTGTTGGGTATGAAATCAAGAGCTTTGCCTCTTTCAAAGAAGAAATGTTTATAGTGTTGTTGTGTGCTAGGCCAACATTTGCACCCAAGTGTGAACTTATTGTGCTAATCAAATGTCACATTTATTAATTGGGTCTCGCAGATTAATCATAGAGGCTGTAACAGGTGTCGCGTGCATGTCTGTGCACCAAGTTACTCCCCCCCCCGCCACTTGTCAACAAGAATGAATGAGTCAGAGTGCACTAAGCATGCTGTTGGAGGATGAACGTTGCATCAAGGTTGCACAAACTCAGAAGCGGATCCGCTCATGGACATGGAATATTCAAGCCATGGACTTGTTGAATTGTCTAAAAGAAAACGGTTTGAATGAATCATTCAGCGTTGGTGTTCACTTGAAAACAAACCGTACAACCTGATATCGATAATGAGACGTTTGGCTTTTATTTACTTTCTTTTGCCCGAAAGGAGACATCTGCTTTTCAACAGCTTTTCCAGTTTTTTCGATACCACTGCCTGGTCGTGTGATATGGGCGCTGGTCTGTCGTTCACACTTCTCGATGGTTCCAGGTACATACCCTGACCGCTGCCATCCCCCGTCGTCCAGCGGGAGGTTTGGTTTAGGAAGTAAATTATCTTCAACTCTGAAGAAACATCCGAAACATGTCAAACATTTAAAACAAACACTTAAATGGGACAGACCGAAAGAAGACACAAAACTAATTGCGGCTTTTCATCTTTCGAGGGCCGCTAAAAAAATAAAGTTATTTAAGACTTTTGGGGACTAACAAAGCAAGTCAATGCATCTATCTTGTATTTAATGTTAAATCTTAATAAAATTAATATATCTGCTTCTACTAGATCTTCTTTTTTGCTGCAACTCTATAATTAAATCCGGCCCTGCTACTTTGGACTGACCAACAACTCGACCAAATCTTCTTTGTATTAACCAACAAAAGTTTCCCTCGACCAGATCGACTTTTATATTAATCGAAGAAATTACAGGTGTCTAGACGACTAGAAAGAATATAGGCGACGCTGAATAAGCAGAAAAGTGTAGGGACTTACCACATGGCCTGGTGTATGTAAAGTCAATAATAAGTTCACTCAGAAGTCCACACTTTGAACTATCGAAGAAAAATCATCGATACTTTTATCACCAACTTCAAAACATCAAAGTCAATTAGAATACGAAAATAAATCTAGAAGTTCAAACCGCGGTTCTAAGTCTGGGCAAACAAGGGGCAACGTGACAAAAGTTGTACCGTGGTTCTCAGTCTGGGCAAACAAGGGGCAACGTGACAAAATTTGGAAAAAAAATGGGGAGACTTTCAACATAGTTCTCCATAACAAGCAATAAGTACTGGCCTATGTTATCTTATATAATACAGACGTTACTTCAAAAAAGATGATTACGTCCTACGCGTCATGCATTTAGTCATGCATATTAACCAATGACTTAAATTCTGCCAAGTCACTGGTTTTCCTGGCTAGCTCAGGCAACTCATTCCATGCTCTAATAGCACTAGGGAAGAAGGAGTATTTGTACAAATTTGTCCTAGCATATGGGACGAGGAACACTGGCGGATCCAGGGGGGGGGCGGTAGGGGCGATCGCCCCCCCCCCCACTTGGCCGACCCCCCCCCGAAGGGGGTGGGGGCGGACGAATTTTAGTATAGAATTCACACAATTTGTATACGAATTTATTACTTATGTTAATAATATATACTAATTATTTATATTTCAACCTATTTTTAGATTATTTCGCCCCCCCCCTTCTAGTAAAGTAATTTGGCCGATTTGGTAGGGTCGGGAGGGGGCGATGGCATCAATCCGCCCCCCCCCCCCACCATAAACTTTCGAGTGGGGGGGGGCGGTCCTATTTATTTGTAGAAATCACAGCTTGCTAACAGAATCAATTAAATATCTATATGATTAAAACTTTTTATTGGTATTTTAACAGGTCTTTATATTATGTCGTTCATCTTTGGCCGATTGGAAGGGGAGGAGTGAATACCTCTACTGCCCTTCCCATCTAAACCCTTTGATTGGGGGGGGGGGGGCGGTCCTACTTTTATGGAGAAATCATAGTATGTGAACAAAATTAGTCGAATATCTATATAATATAAATAGATGGAAGTGCGATACATGCAATCACCTTCACCCCCATCGGACAAACCAATACTTTTTCTTTTTTGTATTATAGTAAGAAATTACAAAATAAAAAAAAATCTGTCACTAATATAATTTATATATGCTATAAAGTAAATTATTATATCGAGTCGCCCAACCCCTATTCTTTAAAGCAAAATGCAATCATTAGCAGAAATTATAAAAAGGAGGGAGGATTAATCGTTTTCATTTTACCGCCCTTCCCCTTTCCAGACAGAGTTTGTGTAATTTCACATGAGTTTATCATAACTATTTTAAGAAAAACTTTGCTTTGGAAAAGTTAGAATTCAAACAAAATTTTTCAATATATCAGTCACGGTTGAGATGAGTTCAAAAGCCAGATAATCTTTTCCTAGTCGACTTTTTCAAACCTTTACTCTATCTCATATTTTGCTAGTTAAATAAATTTAGGACTATAACTCACAATTTATGCTTACATTTTATTGAATATTATTAATCGAATATTTTTTTTTCGGCGGCGATCCTCAAAGCCTTAATCTAAATATGTTGGGTATCTTATCTTTTCAATGAACAAATCGGTTGTATTTGCAATGCATTAAGGGACTACAAATTCATATTAGAATATTTGAATATTTTTCCAAATTATTCAAAAAGCCCTTTATAATAGAATGAATAATGAGCTGTAGGTCAGGAGAATGCGTTACTGCAGTGAAGAATGCCAAAAAACGCTTTTAGCGTTGAGGCTTCGCCCCGAACTTCACTGATGAATAATAAGCTGTAGATGTCAGGAGAATACGTTTCTGCAGTGAAGAATGCAAGAAAACGCTTTTAGACCACTAATAAATAATGAGCTGTAGATATCAGGAAAATGCGTTTCAGCCGTGAAAAATGCAAGGAAACGATTTTGGCGTCGGGGCTTCGCCCCGAACCCCACTGATAAACAATGAGCTGTAGATGTCAGGAGAATGAGTTTCTGCCGTGAAAATGGAAGAAAACGCTTTTTGCGTCGGGGCTTCGCCCCGAACCCCACTGATAAACAATAAGCTGCAGATGTCAGGAGAAAGCGTTTCTGCAGGGAAAAATGCAAGAAAGCGCTTTTGATTGTCGGGGCTTCGCCCCGAACCCCACTGAGGAAACTTACAGCGCTTTCCCAGACCCCCAAGCGTGTAAGAGAAAGGCCTCAACATGACTTTTTTTATTTCCTGTTTTTTTTTTTCGCGAAGATTGAGAAACAGTCTTATTTTATTCTCATATATCGAATATAGTATATATATATATGCTGTACGCACGTTTATGCATAGGGTTAGGGTTTACTGGGCGTTAGGGTTAGGGTTTGGAAAAAAATCACCCCCACCCATCTCCAAAGTTCTGGATCCGCCAGTGACGAGGAATGTGCCTTTATCTTTGTGTCTTGCAGAGTATTTTATTAAATTTTGTTTTTGTATTTGAAGATTATTGTTCAGTGTTTTATGTATGATTGCTACTTACTTTTGAGCCTTCTGTCCTGAAGGCTTTCTAAATTTAGTGATTTTACTAAAGGTGTTACTCTAGTCAAATGTGAATATTCGTTTGTTATGAATCGCACTGCTCTATTTTGTGTCTGTTCTAGTTTCTTAATGTTTTCTTGAGTTGAGGGGTCCCAGACAGAGTGTACATATTCTATTATGGGCCTAACCAAGGTTAAATAACATTTTAGTTTTATGTTCATATTTGATTTATAGAAATTTCTTTTAATAAATCCTAATGCTTTGTTTGATTTTTTTGTAGTTGGCGTATATGACTGAATATTTCGATATATTGCTAATTAGAATAATGTTTGTTTATTTTAAATTTCTTAGAATGACATGTATAGGAACTGTTTATTTAGCTTCCATATCATAATAATCTGAAATATAAATAATGCATACATATATTTAAGATGAATATTTCACACATGCATTTTTAGATAAATACAATCTATATCCATCCCGGGACGGATAAATCGCTCCGGCGGTCCGTAAATTGTTATTCCTGTATACATCGATAGTAAAAGGGATAAAGTAAGTATTTAGTTGAACCATGTACCAAGATATCAGAATTTAGTTAAATTTTTTTAAATAGTTTTCCTTATTATCTCCCCTGAGACTTATTTTTTAAAAATTTACTTTTAAAAATAGTTTTCCTTATTATCTCCCCTGGCACGTTTTAAAGGAAGGTCTCCCCACCCCCAACCCAAACAATGTTTAAAATTCTTCATTACTATAGTATTAGTCCAAAGAATTCAACAATGCCAACAAGTGGACCATAGTTCTCAGAGATGCAGCTGTTTGTTTTTCTTTGTACTTTTGATAAAGTTTAGTTTTATGACTACTACATTGTAACCGGTAATTTATTTTTTTTTGGCGACTGATAAATTTTGATTGATTATTATTGTTGATAATAATAATATTATTTAATAATAATAATAATAATAATAATAATAATAATAATAATAATAATAATAATACATGACATTGACAGACTCACTAGAAAATTACTAACCAAATTTCGATGCCTACACCCCAAGTCATCCACCATAAGGTTATACCTGCCCAGGAAGGATGGAGGTCGTTGATTGCAGAACATCTTCAAATTGTGTAAGATGCAAGTTTTAAAACTACGATCAAAACTGCTCGCCTCCAGTAATCATCTAGTTTCCTTCCTACGCAAATATGACTCTGAAGCGACCCCTCTGAACCTACGCAAATATGACTCTGAAGCGACCCCTCTGAACCTACACATTGCTGATGTTAATGTCGGTTTGGACGACGTAGGGCATGAGATTCGCGAATGGGAAGAAAAAAACCTCCACGGAAAATTTCCGGCTTTATTAGATGGGGACAACATGGACAAGGCTGCTTCCTTAACATGGCTCAAAGCAGGTCATCTCTACCCTGAAACAGAAGGCTTTGTTACAGCAGTACAGGACAGAGAAATCAGGACAAAAAGTTTCGAGAAGCATATCCTGAAACTCAATGTTGTCGACAAATGTCGAAAATGTGGAAATGTGGGCGAGTCGATTGAACACATAATGGCAGGATGTCCAGCCCTATCAGAATAAGCCTACCTAGGTCGCCATAACCAAATTGCAAAGTTAATACACCAACACCTGGCTTTGACGTACAATTTGATCGGTAAGGACACTCCCCCTTATTATAAATACTCTCCGCAAGAGGTTCTCGAGTCTACTGAACATCTGCTGTACTTGGATAGGCCTATTCTGACCGACAAAACGGTAGATTTCAATCGCCCGGATCTTCTGTTCGTTGATAAAAAAGAAAAAAAAACGCTACCATTATCGACATCGCCGTACCACTGTCTCATAATTTAAGAAAAACTGAGATAAAAAAACAAAGAAAATATGGGAACCTAGGCTTGGAGATTAAGCTTCTGTGGAAATAGTCCAAAATAACAATATACCCGATTGTTATATCAATCGAGGGGATAATAACAACAGTCCTCACAGACACCTTCAAGGCCCTTGGCATTCCTAGGAACATCCTCGCTGCCGTCAGAGGGCGGTACTGCTGCAGACCTGCCACATCACCAGAAAATTCCTCAGTGGAAACTGTTAAAGGGACTACGATGAATTTTGTTTCTCTTTAGCGAAACTCGATCCTGGCAGCGCCAGAGAATGATTACTCGTTCATTTCTAACATAATTATAATATAATAATAATAGTAACAACAATTCTACATTGGTATTACCACATCGATGTAGAAAGTGTTATTGATATATACTGAACAATTCATTAATAATAATATAATAATAATAGTAACATTAATTTTTATATTGTATTACCATCTGATGTAAAAAGTCTTATTGATATATACTGAACATTTCGTATCAGAACTGGTCATAAAACATTTGTTTATTGGGTTCATTTTCAGGTGTAACAAATGTGTGTGGGGTAGTAATCTAGAGACAAGTCTTACTAGACAACATTCGAAAATTAAACAAGATTGGAAGGATTACTTAAACCATTTTTTTTTCTGAATTCTATCTTTGAATTATTCTACAATGTTTTCTTGTTGTAAAAAAACATTTTCGCACTTTAAAAAATTTGGTTCAATAAGTTTTTAATGAGAGCTACAAGTTTTCACTTCATTGAGGTCACGTATAAATAATTTTCTATTTTTCTGACATTAAAGGAAATGACTGTAAGGTTTATACATTTTAAAAATTGCTACTGTGTTGCAAAACTTTTGTGTATCTTATTACGTCATGAACTTGATTCTTTTTAAAAGAATTCTTTTAAAAAACGATTGAGTCTCTCTGGAAGAAAAAATTGAATTTCACTTTCAGATAGTTACAGCAGACGGCAGTCCTCATGCTACACTTGTGAGTTAAAAAACAAATTGCATTTACGAAGTGTCCTTCATATCTTCTAAATCTTTACATTTTAAACATGTATCTTCCAAAAAGTACCTTGGTTTTGACACGTGATCCATATCACGTGACCCTATTTATTTTTCTTCCCTGATAGGAACCTTATGTTTGAAAGACTTAGAATGAATGTACACAGTTTGCATTATCCCCAAACAATTTTGTTGTGTAACTGTCTGGTGCCCCATCTGTTCACTAGCAACGCTTCTCATCCCCCACCTGGGCGCTCGGGTGGGAAACAATCGTCTAAGAAAACCATCAGACCAACTGGGAAGCAAAACAGAATCCCCGTCGGGTTTCTCAAAGGGATCAAGCTCCTGGCAATAGCGGGGATAAAAGAGAAAAAAAAAAACCCGTACTAATCCACACGCCGTTCCTGCTTTATGGCGACACTTGCACGGCTGATATGGTATCAACTTGCACGGCTGATATGGTATAAACTTGCACGGCTGATATGGTATCAACTTGCACGGCTGATATGGTATAAACTTGCACGGCTGATATGGTATAAACTTGCACGGCTGACATGGTATAAACTTGCACGGCTGATATGGTATAAACTTGCACGGCTGATATGGTATAAACTTGCACGGCTGATATGGTATAAACTTGCACGGCTGATATGGTATAAACTTGCACGGCTGATATGGTATAAACTTGCACGGCTGACATGGTATAAACTTGCACGGCTGATATGGTATAAACTTGCACGGCTGATATGGTATAAACTTGCACGGCTGATATGGTATAAACTTGCACGGCTGATATGGTATAAACTTGCACGGCTGATATGGTATAAACTTGCACGGCTGATATGGTATAAACTTGCACGGCTGATATGGTATAAACTTGCACGGCTGATATGGTATAAACTTGCACGGCTGATATGGTATCAACTTGCACGGCTGATATGGTATCAACTTGCACGGCTGATATGGTATCAACTTGCACGGCTGATATGGTATAAACTTGCACGGCTGATATGGTATAAACTTGCACGGCTGATATGGTATAAACTTGCACGGCTGATATGGTATAAACTTGCACGGCTGATATGGTATCAACTTGCACGGCTGATATGGTATCAACTAAACTATACACAGAGAAAACTGGGGGCGAGGTCCAAAAAGTCTTGGGAAACGAGCCATTGGAAAATTGTAACGAATTTAATATGCAATAGATCCGACATGCCGGTGAAGAGGAGATTCCATGGGGTTGGGCAACCTTTTTTCTATCGAGGGCCGCATAAAATAATTTTGGGAAATGGGGGCCGCATATATATATATATATATATATAATATATAATATATATACACATATATCTTATTGTCACTTTACAATTAGAGCAATTATATATTCATTATAAGACATTAGTTAGGCCAGGTTCACATCTAACTTCACATTCTCTTTGTTCTGTGCACCGCTGGGGCACCACACAAGATCTGTGAACCTTCTTTCTCCATTCTTCTCTGTCATTTGTCATTGATAGAATTTCATTCTGATGTTTTTTTCTGAAAATATTGAAACCTGCCTTTTTACCAGCCTGGGTGGGCCACTTCGGGGGCCGATTTTGAGTTTGTGTCTGTCTCCACACAAACTGTCTTTGTAACCTTGTTATTATTGTCTCTTTACATTACATAACAACATTTCACCACTAGCTTAATAGTTATTATCCTTGTGACTGCTGTCAAATTACATCGACCTGTTCTTATACTTGTTTATTAAAAAAAAATATTTGTTCAAAGATGTCTGTGTGGACCCAAATAATGTGAACGTTTAGCAGCAAAGTTTTTTTAAATTGTGGAAATACAGCTTCTGGCACTCATAAAACTCTCTTTTAGATCATAATTTACTTGGAAGTATGTCCGCTGGAGCTGAATCTGCTTCTGCATTAAATGGTGAACTGAGGGTAATGAGAATTTGTTCCAAGTTCTGGACGTCTTACAATTTGCTTTCAAATCCCACAATCAAGGAACCCAAATAAGTCTTCTATTTTTACTACCATTTCACTACAAAAACGTTCACCTTTCAGCAAAGCAAAAAGTCTGTTTTCGCTATATTGCCTGGAGAAATGGGAAAACTTTGTTTCAAAAGATTTAAAATGCACATACATTTCATGTGCAAACCAATGAAACTACCAATTGTTATTTCCCTAATGAAAAACATGAAGTCTGTTTTCAACTCTTCATTAGAAATATTTGCAACAAAATCACTTCAAAGTCCTTCAAGGAACATAACGATGTCTTCCTTGTGATTCCCTATCCTTCTCATCACCTTGCCGCCCAGGCTAAGCCAGCGGATAGTACTGTGGTACCGAACATCGGAATGTTTTGTTTTCCTATCTTCAAAGTCCCCTAGTTCTGATAAGTTTGATTACTGAGATAATTGGGTCAATAATATTTTTGATAATTAATATAACTTTGCACAAACTTTCCCGTTTAGAGCTTATTGTTAGGATATTGTTCTTTAATTAATTAAAAACCTGTTTTTCTTAGTCAAAGCATCTGTGAGCACACCTAATTTCTGTAGGTGTCCATGGGCCCCATAAAACACTCCGGCGGACCGCATGTGGCCCGCTGGACGTAATTTGCCCACACCTGGCCTAGATTTTCAATAGGTGTAGTCTCAGATCTTAAAATAATAAAATTAGTGCCATTTTAAAAAGATCTTGAACCAAGTAAACAACAGACATGTACGCTATGTGCGCCCTCTGTAGGCTGTTTGATTGTATGTTCTTTAGTTTAATACATTTAAGTGACGTCATTGGTGACGTCATCGGTGGCGCCATCGAGATCATCAGTGATTCTTCGCCCACGCAGGACTCTGTCTAAGGAGTATCCATAAGGTGCGTTGGCCAGACCACATACCAGACACAGAAATCTTAAAGCTGTCCAACATAAACAGTATCAATGTAGTTCATTTGCCAGACAATCGCCTTCCCAAACGACTTCTGTACAGGGAGTTGTGTGCAGGAAAGCGCTCCCAGGGAGGCCAATACAAGCGCTACAAAGACACTCACAAGAGCTCCTTCAAGGAATGTGATATCGACATTCACGACTGGGAAGCACTAGCTCTCGATCGCACCTCATGGCGTGAAGCTGTGAGTCTCGGAGTCTCCAGATTTGAAGCAAGAAGAGTGGCCAGGGTAAAAGAGCGCCGAATCAACAAAAAGCTGCCGGATTTTTAAAGCGAGGATTGGGCTTTACAGTCATCTTCGGGTCAATAGGATATGAGAAATGTGCTCATCTTCGATCACGAAGGAGATATATATATATATATACACAGGACGAGATTGTGAGTTCAAAATACGTGGCAACATTTCTAGTCGAACGTGTGTGACGTCAATCAAGTGGCGTAGATGAATTTTACGCTGGAGAACATTAGCCAGAGTAGTTACTTTCTACCAAAAACATTTACCAGTTAAGTTACCTACTACCAAGAACATTAGCCAGTTAAGCTACCTACTGCCAAAAACATTAGCCAGTGAAGCTACCTACTACCAAGAACATTAGCCAGTGAAGTTATCTACTGCCAAGAACATTAGCCAGTTAAGCTACCTACTGCCAAAAACATTAGCTAGTAAAGTTACCTACTACCAAGAACATTAGCCAGTGAAGTTACCTACTACCAAGAACATTAGCCAGTGAAGTTACCTACTACCAAGAACATTAGCAAGTGAAGTTACCTACTACCAAGAACATTAGCCAGTGAAGTTACCTACTACCAAGAACATTAGCCAGTGAAGTTACCTACTAACAAGAAAATTAGCGTGTGAAGTTATCTACTAACAAGAACATTAGCCTGTGAAGTTACCTACTAACAAGAACATTAGCCAGTGAAGTTACCTACTAACAAGAACATTAGCCAGTGAAGTTACCTACTAACAAGAACATTAGCCAGTGAAGTTGCCTACTAATAAGAACATTAGCCTGTGAAGTTACCTACTAACAAGAACATTAGCCAGTGAAGTTACCTACTACCAAGAAAATTACCTAGTGAAGTTACCTACTAACAAGAACATTAGCCTGTGAAGTTACCTACTACCAAAAACATTAGCTAGTGAAGTTACCTACTACCAAGAACATTAGCCAGTGAAGTTACCTACTACCAAGAACATTAGCCAGTGAAGTTACCTACTACCAAGAACATTAGCCAGTGAAGTTACCTACTACAAAGAACATTAGCATGTGAAGTTACCTACTACCGAGAACATTAGCCAGTGAAGTTACCTACTACCAAGAACATTAGCCAGTGAAGTTACCTACTACCAAGAACATTAGCCAGTGAAGTTACCTACTACCAAGAACATTAGCCAGTGAAGTTACCTACTACCAAGAACATTAGCCTGTGAAGTTACCTACTACCGAGAACATTAGCTAGTGAAGTTACCTACTACCAAGAACATTAGCCAGTGAAGTTACCTACTACCAAGAACATTAGCCAGTGAAGTTACCTACTACCAAGAACATTAGCCAGTGAAGTTACCTACTACCAAGAACATTAGCCTGTGAAGTTACCTACTACCGAGAACATTAGCTAGTGAAGTTACCTACTACCAAGAACATTAGCCAATGAATTTACCAATTACCAAGAACATTAGCCTGTGAAGTTACCTACTACCAAGAACATTAGCTAGTGAAGTTACCTACTACCAAGAACATTAGCCAGTGAAGTTACACACTACCAAGAACATTAGCCAGTGAAGTTACCTACCACCAAGAACATTAGCCAGTGAAGCTACCTACTACCAAGAACATTAGCTAGTGAAGTTACCTATTACCAAGAACATTAGTCACTGAAATTACCTTCTATCAACAACATTAGCCAGTGATGTTACCTACTACCATAGACTATATATATACAGGAATGCCAACTGTGCGCACCACGCCTATATTATTCAATTAAATAAGTCCCTTACACCGAGGCGTCCTTGGTTGCAGTGTAGTGTAAGAGGAATGACTTCCGGTGAATTAGTTTACTATAGAAAGAAACCATCACTAAAGATAAACACTACTTTCAAAATATTTCTTAGTCATAATTTTGGTAACAGTGCGATAGACTGTGACAAGTCAAAAACTCGCTGTCAGAGTCACTCAAATTTATCACAGCATTAATTATAATTTTTCTTTATTTTTTTATTTTATTTTAATTATTTCCCCATCCTACCCCTAAATTCTTCACCCGCACCACCTTTTCCGCTCCAGGCTAGACTTAGTTGACCACATTGGAGATAGCTTGGCCACGTCTTTCGATTTATCTTCCCTTGACCGGGGCAAAGATACACACAGACTCTTTGATCTTATTGGCAGGATGTCTGACAGCCGCAGTGGACACCACCTTGTGTGGAATGCAAGTCACTCTCCCCCCCCCCTTTTATCCCACGTCTCTCTTTGATCTAGGAGATCACGCGAACCAGCACGCCCATTGACCTTTCAAATGTGCGACTCCCATCTCAAGTCTAATTCACCCACGTGTAAGATAATTCTTAGCCTAGGACATTTCCTGTTTCCGCCCGCCTTTTCCAGGCCTATATAAAGTAGCTCCAAATCAAATCAGACCCTCTTATTTCTCATTGTCGTTGAGCTATCGAGTCTGGACTACTTCATACATTCTTTCTCCTAGAGGAATACATGGTGGTAAGCTGAACTTAATCACAAGTTCCATCTTAATTACTTTTGTGCTATTTCCACTGGATATTATCATGCGTAGTTTATTATTTCATTTATATTTAATTAGTGCATTGTGTATTTCTCACTGTCGTAAGTAGAAAACATGAACATGGCCTATGTATATTTTATGTATTGCATTAATTTATTAATGCTACGTTGCTCAATTGATCGTTGATGCAACCATGTATATATTTGTACACCTTATTTTATTTCCTTTATCTCGGTTGACAGCCTTGATAATTTTACTATCGCACTAATACTGCGCTTAGAAAGGAGATATGAGTTATCTCCCCTGTATTGAATTATCTCCCCTGTAGCCATTTCACTCTAACGAGAGTTGCGCCGCTTGAACGAACACCCTCTCCATTCAAGCGCGCTCCATTGTTCTCGATCGACCTATTTTTTTTTTTTATTTTTTTTTTAGACTGACTCACTCACAGACTGAACTTCTATCACCCATTATAGGCCTATAGGCTACCTAAGTAGTAAATATCACTCTCAAAACTGTATTGATTCTTTCATTATTCGCTTATTTAACTCATATTAATAGTATAGTATACAATGTAAAAAGAAATTGTCAAATGTGATGAAAAGAGAAATATATTATCCAAGCTGGCATTATCATTCAAACATCGTGAATGTCATAAAATAAGTTTATACCGGAAGTACCTCATCTCAAATTGTGGAGTTGAACGAAACTTATGCTTAGTTACCCTTAGTGTTGGCAGTCCTGTATATATATAGTCTATGCCTACTACCAAGAACATTAGCCACTGGAGTTTCCTATTACTAAGAACAGTAAAGTTACAGTAAAGTTACCTACTACTAAGAACATTAACCAGTAAAGTTACCTACTACCAAGAACATTAGCCAGTGAAGTTACCTACTACCAAAAACATTAGCCAGTGAAGTTACCTACTACCAAGAACATTAGCTAGTAAAGTTATCTACTAGCAAGAACATTAGCTAGTGAAGTTACCTACTACCAAGAACATTAGCTAGTAAAGTTATCTACTAGCAAGAACATTAGCTAGTAAAGTTACCTACTACCAAGAACATTAGCTAGTAAAGTTATCTACTAGCAAGAACATTAGCTAGTAAAGTTATCTACTAGCAAGAACATTAGCTAGTGAAGTTACCTACTACCAAGAACATTAGCTAGTTAAGTTACCTACTACCAAGAATATTAGCTAGTAAAGTTATCTACTAGCAAGAACATTAGCTAGTAAAGTTATCTACTAGCAAGAACATTAGCCAGTGAAGTTACCTACTACCAAGAACATTAGCTAGTAAAGTTACCTACTACCAAGAACATTAGCTAGTGAAGTTACCTACTACCAAGAACATTAGCTAGTGAAGTTACCTATTACCAAGAACATTAGCTAGTGAAGTTACCTACTACCAAGAACATTAGCTAGTGAAGTTACCTACTACCAAGAACATTAGCCTATGAAGTTACCTACTACCAAGAACATTAGCTAGTGAAGTTACCTACTACCAAGAACATTAGCTAGTGAAGTTACCTACTACCAAGAACATTAGCTACTGAAGTTACCTACTACCAAGAACATTAGCCAGTGAAGTTACCTACTACCAAGAACATTAGCCAGTGAAGTTACCTACTACCAAGAACATTAGCTAGTGAAGTTACCTACTACCAAGAACATTAGCCAGTGAAGTTACCTACTACCAAGAACATTAGCTAGTAAAGTTATCTACTAGCAAGAACATTAGCTAGTGAAGTTACCTACTACCAAGAACATTAGCTAGTAAAGTTATCTACTAGCAAGAACATTAGCTAGTAAAGTTACCTACTACCAAGAACATTAGCTAGTAAAGTTATCTACTAGCAAGAACATTAGCTAGTAAAGTTATCTACTAGCAAGAACATTAGCTAGTGAAGTTACCTACTACCAAGAACATTAGCTAGTTAAGTTACCTACTACCAAGAATATTAGCTAGTAAAGTTATCTACTAGCAAGAACATTAGCTAGTAAAGTTATCTACTAGCAAGAACATTAGCCAGTGAAGTTACCTACTACCAAGAACATTAGCTAGTAAAGTTACCTACTACCAAGAACATTAGCTAGTGAAGTTACCTACTACCAAGAACATTAGCTAGTGAAGTTACCTATTACCAAGAACATTAGCTAGTGAAGTTACCTACTACCAAGAACATTAGCTAGTGAAGTTACCTACTACCAAGAACATTAGCCTATGAAGTTACCTACTACCAAGAACATTAGCTAGTGAAGTTACCTACTACCAAGAACATTAGCTAGTGAAGTTACCTACTACCAAGAACATTAGCTACTGAAGTTACCTACTACCAAGAACATTAGCCAGTGAAGTTACCTACTACCAAGAACATTAGCCAGTGAAGTTACCTACTACCAAGAACATTAGCTAGTGAAGTTACCTACTACCAAGAACATTAGCCAGTGAAGTTACCTACTACCAAGAACATTAGCTAGTGAAGTTACCTACTACCAAGAACATTAGCCAGTGAAGTTACCTACTACCAAGAACATTAGCCAGTGAAGTTACCTACTACCAAGAACATTAGCTAGTAAAGTTATCTACTACCAAGAACATTAGCTAGTGAAGTTATCTACTACCAAGAACATTAGCTAGTAAAGTTATCTACTACCAAGAACATTAGCCAGTGAAGTTACCTACTTCCAAGAACATTAGCTAGTAAAGTTATCTACTACCAAGAACATTAGCTAGTGAAGTTATCTACTACCAAGAACATTAGCTAGTAAAGTTATCTACTACCAAGAACATTAGCTAGTGAAGTTATCTACTACCAAGAACATTAGCTAGTGAAGTTACCTACTACCAAGAACATTAGCTGGTGAAGTTACCTACTACCAAGAACATTAGCTAGTGAAGTTATCTACTACCAAGAACATTAGCTAGTAAAGTTACCTACTACCAAGAACATTAGCTAGTAAAGTTATCTACTACCAAGAACATTAGCTAGTGAAGTTATCTACTACCAAGAACATTAGCTAGTAAAGTTATCTACTACCAAGAACATTAGCTAGTGAAGTTATCTACTACCAAGAACATTAGCTAGTAAAGTTATCTACTACCAAGAACATTAGCTAGTGAAGTTATCTACTACCAAGAACATTAGCTAGTGAAGTTACCTACTACCAAGAACATTAGCTAGTGAAGTTATCTACTAGCAAGAACAATCAAATGTTTTAAGAGATGCTCTATCCATATTTAAAAAAATGAAATAGCCATTAAAACATTACATTTATTGTCTGCAGTTTCTCGTTTCGTTGAATACGAGTCTGATATTTTATTAAATAATAATAATAAAACAACAATATGTCTATTCAATTGGACAACCCAAATGACGGCATACATGAAAATAATAACACGTGATTGTATTGCCGTGAGTCGTGACACATGCTGTTAGTGATACTCTAGAGTAGAATCAAAGAACCTAGACTTCACACAATACTCAAAAAACCCTACAAATAAGGCATGTTAATTAAACTGCTCCAGGTAGATGTATTTATAGGCTAGTGGTCAGTGTTCTAGGTACCAGACTCATTTTGCCTTGAACCTTGAACAGCAGTAAGTTGACTTAGTCTAGAAACGCGTCTTGGGTAGGACATATTTTTCTATTACTATAACTTTAAAAATTATTTGTTTAAGGAAAATATAATTAGTCTTGTACATTGATGAATGTAATTGTAGATTAGCAGCTTAGGGCATTCTTAAAAACTAGTTCAATTTGTAAAAGTAGTGATTTAGATAGTTCTGTATCCCCTTCTCTCCGTTTTATAGGAACACCTTTTTAAAAGGTTATCACTTTAAAAGAACTGTAAATCACTACAATAAGTATAAGACAAAGACATTACCATTGCTAAATGTAAAACAAAAGTTTATAGTGGACTAAATGATCAAATAAAAAACTCAATTTCTTAAAGTAACAACATGATAACGCGAGAGCAGCAACCTTTGTTTTAGTAGAACTTATCAAATTAGTAAAATACTAACATAAAGTAAATAAACATAAAATCATGAAACTAGTTTACATATGAATGTTTCCTGATTATTATCTGTCCAAAAAAATATTTCACCAAAGTAATAGAGAAACTTTAATCAGCAGATCCGAATGTCACAGTGAAAGATAAGCGAGGCATATAAAAAGACAAAGTAAATAAAAAACAATGGCGCCGCTCGTTTTGTCTGCTGTTTTCTTCATGTTCCTGGAGTACGCCTATGGAATCAACGTCGCCGCCTTTAATATCCAACATTTCGGGGACACGAAGGTAAACGAAGTGGGACGAGACATCGTCCGGGTGCTGGCCAACTACGACATCGTTTTAATTCAAGAGGTCAGAGACATGGACCAGTCCTCCTTGAACACACTGAAGGACTTGCTGGGCTCCAAAGTATGGGACTATGTGTCCAGCGACCCCATAGGAAGGGGCACCTACAAGGAGCAGTATGTCTTCTTCTACAAGAAGGCAGTGGTGAAGATTCAGGGCCAGTTCCAGTACGACGACTCTGCCAGGGATGTGTTTGAGAGAGAGCCTTTTGCAGTGAACATTCAGTACAACTCGCCCAAACGTGGGAAGAATGTGAACGTTGTTTTGATGGGTATACACACAAAGCCAGAGAAAGCTTTTGTGGAACTGGAGGTAAACTTAACACTTTTATTTTGTTACATTATAAGCAAATGTAGTAGATAAAGACGGATCCAGTAGTACTGGTCCCTTTAAATGAACTTTAAAATTGTCGCGAAGTAAACTTTAACCTTCGCGTCTTCTTTTATAAACACTAGCCGGATATGAACAGCGGGCCTTAGTTTGTATATCACTGGTATAGTGCCTTGTATTTAAATCTATGTCAAACATGTTCCCTTAACACTTTTCTAATGTTCACAGGAAAATAAAAACACTCTAAAGATTGGGGTTTACCCGTTCAACCGACCTATTCATAGCTAATAGAAAATACTGTGGAAATAAGTTGACCCGATTTGCTAAAAAGTTTCATTCTACAATGGAGACACATTTTTTTTTTATATTCATTTTTTGGTTCTTTCTTGTTGTGGAAGTAACAGGTAACATATATCCGCCGTGATCTAAGGAACATACATACATACACAGTTATTACATACATAGATACATACATACATACATACAAACATACATACATACATACATACATACAAACATACATACACATAATGTTGTAAATCCACTCCCGAGCCACACTGATGGTGCGCATCAGAGCGCCATTCAACACAAGTAGTAGACGGCTGGTTTATTCAACAGGAAGAAGGACTGTTGTGGATGCGGCTAAGGTTATGGGTGTCTGAACAGTCTGGGACTAAGTTCTGTCCTGTGTGATACTAGTGAACTGTTTGGAAGACCTCGAGCGACTCTGGGAAGTGTGTCGGTGGTCTGTTCTGCTGTTCTGGTATTAAGTAGGACTCTTAGAACTTAAGACATTACTCCGTGTGATTTTAAAAAGCGGAAGTCTTAGTCTAACTGTTTGTTGATAGCTTATAATTAATGCATCGTTTGGTATTACATTCTTCCTTTCGTTGAGTGTCTGCCTTAGATCTATAACAATGGTGTCTCGGAGTGGGATTTGGGCAGCTCAACGAAAGGAAAGAATGACAACGCTGAGGAAGCTAGACGAGCTGATCTACAAATAGTTGAAATAGGAGCTCCGAGCCAGAGAGCTGAAGATCGTTTGGGCCAAAGAAAAGATAAGAGCACGTCTTGGACAGGAGCTGGTTGATGAAGGGGAGGATCCTGAGACCTACCTGTTTGAGGTAGAACCAGATATTGGTGAGCTCCTGATCACCATGCAGGACCCGTTACGAGAACAGGGCAAAAAAATATGTACCTTGCAAGATTCGATAAATCATTCGATGGACAAACTCATACGTAACGTGCAAGGCCAGATCGAACCTTTGTTAGAGAAGTCCAACATTATTCAACAATGAACCGTCACCCATTCAAGACTGTGGCCTTACTGAAAATTACAAAGAAGGCGTCGATCTTAACAAGAAGTACACAGATGAACAGAAAGTGGCAGTGGAAGTAATAGGAGAAGTCTGCTATGTGACTGAAGGTTTTGCTGTATCTGCTATGAGTGCCACAACTTTGGGCTTGCGTCCGAGCCTGTCGCTTTGGACCTTAAGGACCCCTGTCGATCTGCCAGTGCCTACGAGGGGAACTTGAATTTTGATTGTTGCATTCAGGCGGTAAAAAAGAACTGTACATTCGGTGCTTCACTAAGAGAATGCAAATGTCAAGAAACCCACCAACAGGATCTGAAACCAGTGGACTTCGATACCTCTGTTTTCACCAGCGAGAGAAGCCCTGAAGGTGATTAGAAGAACCCTGTGAGACGTGATGCAGCAGCTAAAGAAGCCCTGAAGGTGATTAGAAGAACCCTGTGAGACGTGATGCAGCAGCTGATGAACTTTTGCACATCAGACGTTATCCACGTGCCCTACAGGCATGTCTTCCAGATGCTGCTGGCTTTGTTGAACTGTTTAATAACCTGACCTCCTGGGGGCCTCCTGCTAAATTGCAAAGCATTCACCGAGAGAGTCTGCTGAAGCAATGTGTAGAACCAGCGGTCTTGATGACCACTGCCATGACATCCACTGCCTCGATTCTTGACATGAGGCTGCCGTCGGTGGAACAAGCGGATCTAGAACTTTAGAGTGAGGGGGGGGGAGATTTTTTTCCAAACCCTAACGCCCAGTAAACCCTTGCCATAAACGTGATTACGGCATATATATATATATATATATATATATATATATATATATATATATATATATATATATATCTGAGCATAAAAAAACAGTGTTCCTCAACCTTCGGAGAAAAAAAATCCCTAAAAAGTCATGTTGAGGCCTTTCTTTTGAAATTCCCCGACGCCAAAATCGTTTTCTTGCATTCTTCACTGCAGAAACGCATTCTCCTGACATCTACAGCTCATTATTCATCCTATTTAAATAATGTTTTACTTGAAAAATATTCAAATATGAATTTATAGGCCCTTACTACATTGCAAATAAAACGATTTGAAGATATCTCACATATTTAGATAATGGTTTTGAGGGTTGCTAAGGTTGCTCTAGTGTGTAACTGTTCTAAAGAAGAGCTTTTCTGTTAATATGTATGAAAGTGTCCATTTCTTGTCGTATATAAATTATAATAATTTTAAAAAAAATTATTGAGTAGAAATATTAAAATTGTATCGAAACCACTCAAAGTATTTTTTCGTACAAAATGAAAAATAACATCAGATAGACTACATAATATAGGATGGCTGCCTGGTCGTGTGTTAGCGCTTTGGACTGTCGTTTAGTGGTCTCGATGGTCCCAGGCTAGAATCCTGTCAAATAGGTTGTCATGCTCCGTCGTCCTGCGGGGGGTTTGGGCTACGATGAAATTATCTTCATGTCAACGAATATCCAAAACGTGTAAAAACAAAAACAAAAAAAAAAAAAAAAAGAAAAACCTCACACTTGTACAACCTTTAATCAGTAGCGTAGCAAGGTACCCTTTTTGAAGCACCGTTAAGAGATTCATGTCTGTCCAACTCAGTAGAAAGTCATGACCTCGCGATACATTTTGTAATTTCTTTGAAGAATTAGAAGAGTCGTAGGTGGCACCTGTGTTAATCATCATGGGAGGATAATTCAATGAAGTGTATTCAGAACATTTCTTTAAAAACAAAAATTGCTAATGGAATGAGATCTAGTTTTTTTTTCCAGAACTATATGAGTTGCAAGGTCATCTGATGACCTTTGATATCGAAGCCGAAATAGCTCAGTTAGGAGAGCGTTAGACAAGATCTAAAGGTCACTGCGTCGATTCCGGCTTTCGGCACAATATTTTTATTTATTTATTATTATATTTAGGGGGTAAAGAAACAAAATGATGACGTCCTTCCGGTTTCATTTTTTTTTTCTAAAAGTTTAAATTTAAAACAAGAAAAACAACACAAAAATCACTTGAAAAGCGTAATTGTATGAAATAGTTTGAATCAGTCATTTGATTAAATTAGTAATAGATCTAGACAATCAATAATACATTTTTGCGATCAGAAATATTTTACAAAGCTTATATCAACTCACTCTGTCTGATGTCTGAATTATACATTATAGAATAATTATTTAACGAGTTGACCCGCGGCGTAACATACGCCGCTATTTAGTGACGGGTGAACACTTCCTGAAAGACACAGTTGTACAAATGGGTTGGGTTTGGGCAAACGACTGTGTGCGCATGCTTGGAAAGCGAGGAAGGTGCGGTTGCGGGCGGGAGGAGGGCTAAAGAGTCTGCGTGCGTGCGTGGTGTCGCGTAAGGTTGGGCGACATAGAGACTTGTTTTCCCACCCCACTTTTATTCTCGCAGATGCGCTCTCTGTCGCCGCGAAAGTTTGTACGCGTTATTTATCCGACACCCCCCAGGTCAAGATGAAATTTCGCACAATTAAATCATTTACCTGACATCACAAGAATCAATAATTAAAAAGAAAACAAAGAAAAAAAAAACAATTAAGTATTGGTAATAAATTACTTTTTTGGGGGGTATTTCAAACAAAGGAATGGAATAGTACTTGACTGAAGTGGTGGTATAAGCTGAATTAGTCCCCTTTATATTAAGCTGCCGTCTCATGCTTAGTGAACACAAAACATGAAATAGAAACATACAATCTTCCATGTTCATAGACTCTCGCTAGTAGAGTGGTTACCGCGTTGGCTTGAGAAGCCTGATAAGACTTTAACTCATCAACTCAAAGTCGGCACGTTACTATTTTATTTATTTATTTGTATAAATGTTTTTTTATTGTTAGTCTACATCTGTTTCGGCGCGGTGGCTGAGAGGTAAAACGCTTGGCTTCTGAACCGGAGGTCCCAGGTTCGAATCCTGGTGAAGACTGGAATTTTTTATTACGGAGTCTTTGGGCGCCATTGAGTGCACCCAGGTTTAATGGGTATATGTAATGGAGAAAGGAGCCATGCTAATCTACTCTGTGTCGTTCCAATTGAGTATATGTACTGCCATAGATGGTACTGCCATAGATGGTACTGCCATAGATGGTACTGCCTATACGAAATTAGGATTATTAGTTATTATGTATGTTTTGTAATATTAAGTAGTGAATTGTTATTTTGTATATTTCTAAGACATTAAAATTAGATATAGTTTAAATTATTTACATATCAAATTCATAGCTACTTTGAGTTTTTCATACCACAAAACTATAAAATATATCTTTTTAGATAGTTTTTGTTTTAAATATGATGACGATCATACGCACTTTATAGCACTGCAAAATTAACTATTCTAAGTTCTTCCGTGTGGAAAAAAAAAGAAGTTTAATAGAGTGAAAGTATTCGATTTGTACTGTTTGATGTCATAAGAATTGAAAAGTAAATGAGAAACTAACAAGTGGAAATAGAGTTGATACGAAGATGAACTGCTAGGCATTGAGATACTGTTCAACTTATAGTAAGTCTTAGTTATTTAGTTTGCAATGGGTACGTTCAATGGAGGTCCTTGACATTGGTTTGTTTATTGTCAACATTTCAGGTGAAATATACATTTTAACATTTTAATACTTTTACAAATGACTTGTCTCTATCTCCTAGGCTCTGCCCACCGCTATGACGCTTAAAACTGTTTTTAAATGACTTGTCTCTATCTCCTAGGCTCTGCCCACGGCTATGACGGCTTAAAACTATTTTTAAACGACTTGTCTCTATCTCCTAGGCTCTGCCCACGGCTATGACGGCTTAAAACTAGATTCAAATGACTTGTCTCTATCTTCTAGGCTCTGCCCGCAGCTATGACGGCTTAAAAATATTTTCAAATTACTTGTCTCTATCCCCAGGCACTCCCCACAGCTATGACGGCGGCTAAAAGCTACTTCTCCAAAGCCGCAGGCGTCATCGCCATGGGAGACTTCAATGCTGACTGCAACTATGTGAGTGACGCCCAGAAGGCTTCCCTGGCTATCTTCAACCAGAACGCCAGGTACCGCAGCCTGATCCCTGACACGGCCGACACCACCACCTCCACAAGCACCAACTGCGCCTACGACAGGATCGTCATCGAGGGCAACAGTGACATCGTCGCCGACTCTGCCAGGGTCTACAGATTCGACACCGATCTGGGCATTGCATTTGACAGGACTGCAGCGATCAGTGACCACTACCCAGTGGATTTCAAATTGCAATAACATGTGATTTATGGATCGGATATAATGTCGACCACAAACAAATAAAGTCACTGAACGACTCCTTGCCTCTGTGTCTTTTGATTTGATTGATTTCAAGTGTTCCAGTTCATTGGGTCGTATTTAACTCATTACCTCAAATGCATTCAAAGTATTTTGATACTGTAAAAGTCACACGTGAGTTCCCATTGTTCTGTTTGTGCCCCATATTGCAGGCCCTCGCTGGATTTTTGGTGATGATGATGATCTTTCTTTTCATTCTTCTTTCGTTATTTTTTCTCTTTTTTTTCCCTGTCTCATTCTCTTTCCCACTGCCTCACAATCACGTGACCAGGTGTGCTTCCTTGGTATTGTAAGGTAAAATGAAACAGTGGTGGCAGAATGGTAAAGCGCTTGAGTTTAAACAGAGAGGTCTAAGTCTGAATCCCCTGAATCCACACCACTCTAATGAGTACCTGACATTAGTTGGGGAAAGAAAAGTCGGTTGATCGTTGTGTTAGCTACATGACACCCGCGTTAATGGTCATAGAAACAGAAGACCCTTGACCTTTACTTTATTTGACCTATACAATGCAAGGTCAGAAATGGGTACCCTATTAAACACGATTGAGAGTTTGATTTCCGTAAGTCTCCAAGACACATCTCCTCAAATAGAGTGTCTGTACTTGACACATTCATGGATACATCATACTTATGGTGGCAGTAGTGGTCTGATGGTTGTGCAGAATGCGCTCTGGTCCCGGGTTCAAGTCCTGCCCGCACCCATCCCCCGTCGTCTGGCGGGAGATTCGGGGCAATAAGTAATTATCTTCGAATTTGAGGAACACCTGAAACCTGTAAATCAACCAAAACATCTATTGGGAAATATGGAGCATACTATTTTGTAAAGTTTGTTTAGAATATAAAATACTGTTTTGAAAATGTCATGATTATATATTTACTAAGCAATATTATAAATGCTTTTAATGAAGTCTTCGAAATAAGGTTGAGGCACCCCAACGGTTTCCCCCTCCGAAGCGTCCACTTTCCTAACTGCGGTTCAGCATCCACTATACCTAGAAGTCAATGTGTCAATGTTTGTCTACACTTGGCTTGATTTCAAAGCTAATCATTCGCTTCTTCCCATTCACCTGTCCAACTTGGCTTCTCTTTACCCACCAGATATTGAACATAACACAGACTTGGAGACGACCACACACACACACACACACACACATACATACCTACTACGTCATTTAGCTGCTATTGTTTCTTTTGTTACGTGCGAGTTGTACAAAGTCTATCAACTAGTTAGCGTCAGTGAACCGGAACCAGGTTGACCTTGAAATTGTAATGGCCATTTCGCAGCTCCGCCCCCACTGAAAACAAATGTGGTACAAGTTTGTCAACTAAGCAAAGACTTCCAAATGTTCCAAGACGCTCTAGACATGTACATTGAAGACAGACATTACATTGAAGACAGACATGTACATTGAAGACAGACATGAACATTGAAGACAGACATGTATATTGAAGACAGACATTACATTGAAGACAGACATGTACATTGAAGACAGACATGAACATTGAAGACAGACATGTATATTGAAGACAGACATGAACATTGAAGACAGACATGTATATTGAAGACAGACATGAACATTGAAGACAGACATGTACATTGAAGACAGACATGAACATTGAAGACAGACATGTATATTGAAGACAGACATGTATATTGAAGACAGACATGAACATTGAAGACAGACATGTATATTGAAGAAAGACATGTATATTGAAGACAGACATGTACAATGAAGACAGACATGAACATTGAAGACAGACATGTACATTGAAGAAAGACATGTATATTGACGACAGACATGTACATTGAAGACAGACATGAACATTGAAGACAGACATGTATATTGAAGACAGACATGAACATTGAAGACAGACATGTATATTGAAGACAGACATGTATATTGAAGACAGACATGTACATTGAAGAAAGACATGTATATTGAAGACAGACATGTATATTGAAGACAGACATGAACATTGAAGACAGACATGTATATTGAAGACAGACATGAACATTGAAGACAGACATGTATATTGAAGACAGACATGTACATTGAAGAAAGACATGTATATTGAAGACAGACATGTATATTGAAGACAGACATGAACATTGAAGACAGACATGTATATTGAAGACAGACATGTATATTGAAGACAGACATGAACATTGAAGACAGACATGTACATTGAAGACAGACATGTATATTGAAGACAGACATGTATATTGAAGACAGACATGAACATTGAAGACAGACATGTACATTGAAGACAGACATGTATATTGAAGACAGACATGAACATTGAAGACAGACATGTATATTGAAGACAGACATGTACATTGAAGACAGACATGTATATTGAAGACAGACATGAACATTGAAGACAGACATGTATATTGAAGACAGACATGAACATTGAAGACAGACATGTATATTGAAGACAGACATGTATATTGAAGACAGACATGAACATTGAAGACAGACATGTATATTGAAGACAGACATGTATATTGAAGACAGACATGAACATTGAAGACAGACATGTACATTGAAGACAGACATGTATATTGAAGACAGACATGTACATTGAAGACAGACGTGTATATTGAAGACAGACATGTATATTGAAGACAGACATGTATATTGAAGACAGACATGTACATTGAAGACAGACGTGTACATTGAAGACATACATGTACATTAAAGACAGACATGTACATTGAAGACAGACATGTACATTGAAGACATACATGTACATTAAAGACAGACGTGTACATTGAAGACATACATGTACATTAAAGACATACATGTATATTAAAGACATTACTTCTTTCCTTATCAAGTAGCTGTTGTTACACAGAGAATCTGTGCAAGTTTCAGTTTTTACATTTGTTTACAATTTTATGATACATAACATCATAAGAGGGTGTTAACCTCATCTGTTTCTTAATAAAAGTGGCCCCGCTAAATTTAAGGAGGGAGAGGGCGGTACTTACGGCTGACGACCGTTATAAAAGTGGCGACTCTAGGCTATACACCACAATATTAGTAAACCAGTGGAGAGAGAGGAACCGTTTTAAAATGCGTTTGTCTCTACATATTGCGGCCAACTTGTCTAAATTAGCTTGGCTCTCCACTGACAGAATACCAATTAGAAGGATTAGTACTTTCCCTCCTTGGAGGAGAATGCCAGCACCACAAATCAACATGTCCCTTATAGGACAGGAGGGAGCCACCAAGAGACATACATCAAAATTTGGGATCCTACCCATCAGATGCCATTTTCTGCTAGACCGACATGTCGGTATTGAGGAAGCCCGATAGATGTGGGTATGGGGCCCTTAAAGTCTACCCTGACCGGTAAGAACCAGATCGGCTCTCTGGTCTATGCCGGTCTTGGCTGCATGCTTCATGGACTGAATTAACAGAGATAACTCGGGCATAGTTACAGCAGACGTTCTCATGATACACTCGTGAGTTAAAAAAAAACACTTCTGAGTTATTAAGTGTCCTTCACATTTTCTAAAATCTATACATTTCAAACATTTATTTTCAAAAACATACTTAAGTTTTGACATGTGATCCATATCACGTGACCCTATTGTTTTTTTTCCCTGATAAGAACTTTAAGTACAATAGACTTTTACTTGGAATGAATGTACACATTGGCTTAGTCCCCACCAAACAATTTCATTTTGTAAACATCTTTTCAATGGCAACATTTCTCCTCCCCTACGTGACGTTCGTGTGGAAACAATCGATAGAGAAGGCAATGAGACGAACTGGGAAACAACAGAATCCCCGTCGGGTTGCCCAAAGGAACCAAGGTCATTGCAATATCGGGGATAAAAGAGAAAAAACCCCGTTCTCATCCACACACCGTTCCTGCTATATGGCGGACACTTGCACGGCTGATATGGTACAAGAAGAGACAACTTGGGGCGAGGTCCACTATGTCTTGGGAAACGAGCCATAGGAAAAAGGGATGTAACGAAGGGAGATTCCATGGGCCTCGAATTTCAAGAGGTGTAGTCTCAGATCTTACGACAATCATACATTTAGTGCCATTTTAAAAAGACCTTCATCCAAGTAAATTAACAGACATGTACGCTATGTGCGCCATCTGGAGGCTGTTTGATTGGATGTTCTTTAGTTTAATACATTTGATTTATGTCATTGGTGACGTCATTGGTGACGTCATCGACATCATCAGTAACTCTTTGCCTACACACTGGACGTGCTGGTGAGTTCAACATTTTTTTTCAAACGTTTGTGACGTCAATCAAAGTGGCGAACTTGAATTTTTTTTATGCTTGAGAACATTAGCCAGTGAAGTTACCTACTACCAAGAACATTAGCCAGTGAAGTTACCTACTACCGAGAACATTAGCTAGTGAAGTTATCTACTAGCAAGAACATTAGCCTGTGAAGTTACCTACTACCAAGAACATTAGCCAGTGAAGTTACCTACTGCCAAAAACATTAGCCAGTGAAGTTATCTACTGCCAAGAACATTAGCCAGTTAAGCTACCTACTGCCAAGAACATTAGCCAGTTAAGCTACCTACTGCCAAAAACATTAGCCAGTGAAGTTATCTACTGCCAAGAACATTAGCCAGTTAAGCTACCTACTGCCAAAAACATTAGCCAGTGAAGCTACCTACTACCAAGAACATTAGCCAGTGAAGTTATCTACTGCCAAGAACATTAGCCAGTTAAGCTACCTACTGCCAAAAATATTAGCCAGTGAGGTTACCTACTGCCAAAAACATTAGCCAGTGAAGTTATCTACTGCCAAGAACATTAGCCAGTTAAGCTACCTACTGCCAAAAACATTAGCCAGTGAAGTTATCTACTGCCAAGAACATTAGCCAGTTAAGCTACCTACTGCCAAAAACATTAGCCAGTGAAGTTACCTACTGCCAAGAACATTAGCCAGTTAAGCTACCTACTGCCAAGAACATTAGCTAGTGAAGTTACCTACTGCCAAGAACATTAGCCAGTTAAGCTACCTACTGCCAAGAACATTAGCCAGTAAAGTTACCTACTGCCTAGAACATTAGCTAGTGAAGTTACCTACTACCAAGAACATTAGCCAGTGAAGTTATCTACTACCAAGAACATTAGCCAGTGAAGTTACCTACTACCAAGAACATTAGCCAGTAAAGTTACCTACTGCCAAAAACATTAGCCAGTGAAGTTATCTACTGCCAAAAACATTAGCCAGTGAAGTTACCTACTGCCAAGAACATTAGCCAGTGAAGTTACCTACTACCAAGAACATTAGCCAGTGAAGTTACCTACTACCAAGAACATTAGCCAGTGAAGTTACCTACTGCCAAAAACATTAGCCAGTGAAGTTATCTACTGCCAAGAACATTAGCCAGTTAAGCTACCTACTGCCAAGAACATTAGCCAGTTAAGCTACCTACTGCCAAAAACATTAGCCAGTGAAGTTATCTACTGCCAAGAACATTAGCCAGTTAAGCTACCTACTGCCAAAAACATTAGCCAGTGAAGTTACCTACTACCAATAACATTAGCCAGTGAAGTTATCTACTGCCAAGAACATTAGCCAGTTAAGCTACCTACTGCCAAAAACATTAGCCAGTGAAGTTATCTACTGCCAAGAACATTAGCCAGTTAAGCTACCTACTGCCAAAAACATTAGCCAGTGAAGTTACCTACTGCCAAGAACATTAGCCAGTTAAGCTACCTACTGCCAAGAACATTAGCTAGTGAAGTTACCTACTGCCAAGAACATTAGCCAGTTAAGCTACCTACTGCCAAGAACATTAGCCAGTGAAGTTACCTACTGCCTAGAACATTAGCTAGTGAAGTTACCTACTACCAAGAACATTAGCCAGTGAAGTTATCTACTACCAAGAACATTAGCCAGTGAAGTTACCTACTACCAAGAACATTAGCCAGTAAAGTTACCTACTGCCAAAATCATTAGCCAGTGAAGTTATCTACTGCCAAAAACATTAGCCAGTGAAGTTATCTAATGCCAAGAACATTAGCCAGTGAAGTTACCTACTACCAAGAACATTAGCCAGTGAAGTTACCTACTACCAAGAACATTAGCCAGTGAAGTTACCTACTGCCAAAAACATTAGCCAGTGAAGTTATCTACTGCCAAGAACATTAGCCAGTTAAGCTACCTACTGCCAAAAACATTAGCCAGTGAAGTTACCTACTACCAATAACATTAGCCAGTGAAGTTATCTACTGCCAAGAACATTAGCCAGTTAAGCTACCTACTGCCAAAAACATTAGCCAGTGAAGTTACCTACTGCCAAAAACATTAGCCAGTGAAGTTATCTACTGCCAAGAACATTAGCCAGTTAAGCTACCTACTGCCAAAAACATTACCCAGTGAAGTTACCTACTGCCAAGAACATTAGCCAGTTAAGCTACCTACTGCCAAGAACATTAGCCAGTTAAGCTACCTACTGCCAAGAACATTAGCTAGTGAAGTTACCTACTGCCAAGAACATTAGCCAGCTAAGCTACCTACTGCCAAGAACATTAGCCAGTGAAGTTACCTACTGCCTAGATCATTAGCTAGTGAAGTTACCTTCTACCAAGAACATTAGCCAGTGAAGTTATCTACTACCAAGAACATTAGCCAGTGAAGTTACCTACTACCAAGAACATTAGCTAGTGAAGTTACCTACTGCCCATAACATTAGCTAGTGAAGTTACCTACTGCCAATAACATTAGCAAGTGAAGTTACCTACTGCCAATAACATTAGCCAGTGAAGTTACCTACTACCAAGAACATTAGCTAGTGAAGTTACCTACTACCAAGAACATTAGCCAGTGAAGTTACCTACTACCAAGAATATTAGCCAGTGAAGTTATCTACTACCAAGAACATTAGCCAGTGAAGTTACCTACTACCAAGAACATTAGCTAGTGAAGTTACCTACTGCCAATAACATTAGCTAGTGAAGTTACCTACTGCCAATAACATTAGCTAGTGAAGTTACCTACTGCCAATAACATTAGCCAGTGAAGTTACCTACTACCAAGAACATTAGCTAGTGAAGTTACCTACTACCAAGTACATTAGCTAGTGAAGTTACCTACTACCAAGAACATTAGCTAGTGAAGTTACCTACTACCAAGAACATTAGCTAGTGAAATTACCTACTACCAAGAACATTAGCTAGTGAAGTTACCTACTACCAAGAACATTAGCTAGTGAAGTTACCTACTACCAAGAACATTAGCTAGTGAAGTTACCTACTGCCAAAAACATTAGCCATTGAAGTTACCTACTGCCAAGAACATTAGCCAGTGAAGTTACCTACTACCAAAAACATTAGCCATTGAAGTTACCTACTGCCAAGAACATTAGCCATTGAAGTTACCTACTGCCAAGAACATTAGCCAGTGAAGCTACCTACTGCCAAGAACATTAGCCAGTGAAGCTACCTACTGCCAATAACATTCAATGTTTCCAGCGATGCTTTATTCCTATTAGAAAAACGAAATAGCAATTTATACATTACATTTATTAGCTGCAGTTTCTAAGGAAAACATACCAGCAAACAGAGCTTGGCAGGTCTTAGAGTAGAACCCCCAGGGAACAAGACGTAGAGGAAGACCCAAAAGAACATGGCGTTGCAGTACACTGAAGGAAGCCGTGAGGACCGGAAAGAGCTGGGAAACCATAAAAAAAACAACTAGCAAGAGACCGTGGAGAGTGGCGTGCATTTGTTGAGGTCCTATGTTCCATGAGCAAGCCAAAGGAATGATGATGATGATGATTAGCTGCAGTTACTCGTTTCGTTGATTGCGAGTCTGATATTTCATTAAATAATATTAATAATAAAACAACAACAAACGGTCTATTCAATAGAAAAACTCAAATGACGTCATGCGTGAAGAGAACACGTGATTGTATTGCCGTGAGACCTGACAGGTGCTGTCAGTGATACAGTGAGTAGAAGTAAATGTAGACTTTACACAATACTCATAAAACCCTACAAACAAGACTTTATATAGGCAGGTGGCGTAGGAGCAAATAAAGTCAACCGATACCTACTGCGTCAGGTAGATGTATTTATAGCGGTCAGTGTTCTAGGTACCGGACTCTTTTGCCATGAATCTTGAACCTTAAACAGCAGTACGTTGACTTAGTCTAGAAACGCGTCTTGGGTAGGAAATATATTTCTATGACTAAAACTTTAAAAAATTATTTGTTTAAGGAAAAGACAATTAGTCTTGTACATTGATGAATATAATTGTAAATTAGCATCTCAGGACATATTGAAATAGGCCTACTAGTTAAAATGTTTAATTAAAAGTTGTGAATTAGATAGTTCTTTATCCCCTCTTCTACGTTTTATAAGAACACCATTTTTTAAAGGACCATCTCTTTAAATGAACTGTGAATCATTACTATAATCATAAGAGAAAGACATTACCATTGCTAAGTGTAAAACAGAAGCTTATGGTGGAGATCTAATAAAAGACTCAATTTCTTAGGATAACAACATCATAACGCGAGAGCAGCAACCTTAGTTCTTATATTCTAAAAGAACGCATCAAATGATTACACTATTAAGTAAATAAACATAAAATCATGAAACTGGTTTACATATGGATGTTTCCTGATTATTATCTGACCAAAAAATATTTCACCAAAATAATTGAAAAACGTTAATCAGCAGATCCGAATGTCACAGTGATAAGAAAGATAAGAGAGGCATATAAAAGACAAACTAAATAAAAACTGATTTCAATTCTCTCAAACAATGGCGCCGCTCGTTTTGTCTGCTTTTTTCTTCATGTTCCTGGAGTACGCCCATGGAATCAACGTCGCCGCCTTTAATATCCAACATTTCGGGGACACGAAGGTAAACGAAGTGGGACGAGACATCGTCCGGGTGCTGGCCCACTACGACATCGTTTTAATTCAAGAGGTCAGGGACGTGGATCATTCCTCCTTGAACATGCTGAAGGACTTGCTGGGCTCCACAGTATGGGACTACGTGTCCAGCAACCCCGTAGGAAGGACCACCTACAAGGAGCAGTATGTCTTCTTCTACAAGAAGGCAGTGGTGAAGATTCAGGGCCAGTTCCAGTACGACGACTCTGCCAGGGATGTGTTTGAGAGAGAGCCTTTCGCTGTGGACATTCAGTACAACTCGCCCACTCGTGGGAAGAATGTGAACGTAGTCTTGCTGGGTATACACACACAACCAGAGAAAGCTTTTGTGGAACTGGAGGTAAACTTAACACTTTTATTTTGTTACATTATTTAAATAATGTAGTAGAGATAAAGAAGGGTCCAGTAGTGCCTATAATATCTAAATCAACATTAAGTTTGTCGCGAAGTAAACTTTAACCTTCGCGTCTTCTTATGTAAGCACTAGCCGGATATGAACAGCGGGCCTTAGTTTGTATATCACTGATATAGTGCCTTGTATTTAAATCTATGTCAAACATGTTCCCTTAACACTTTTCTAATGTTCACTGTAAAATAAAAACAGACTCTAAAGATTGGGGTTTATCCGTTCAACCGACCTATTCATAGCTCATATAAAATACTGTGGAAATAGGTTGACCCGATTTGCTAAAAAGTTTCGTTCTTCAATAGAGACACATTTTTTTTTTATATTCATTTTTGGTTCTTTCTTGTTGTGTAAGTAACAGGTAACATACGCTACCATCGTCGCCGTGATCTAAGGAACATTGAAGTTAAATTTTATCAAGATTGGTCAAAACATATATACATATATAACATACATACATACATATTTATTACATACATACATACATGCATACATACACTGCTTTATATATCAGATTACATATGACGTGATTAAATTATCTCAAATAAACCGACCCTCCTCCATCGCTGTCACTAGTATATTGTATTTGCTATTACGTTGTTATATCAAGACCCTCCTCCCCCTCTAATATCAAATACAATCTTTAGTAATAAATAAATCTAAAAAGGAAAGAAAATTTGTATCAGGGACGTACGACTTTATAAAGAAGAGAATCAAATATGACGCCAGTTTTATGTAATTCCTTAGGCTTTTATTCTTTGGCATGAATATGTTGCGAGTATTTAAAGAAAGACTTTGTTTTTTGTATAATTTACAATTCACAATAAGCTTGTATGAGTTTTGAGCTCAAATACTTATTCCACATCTTTTAACGATCTTTGATTTGTCTATTGTATTAAGAATCTTTGGCCTATTAATCTCATTCAGAATGGAATTACGTTAAATTAAACTACATAAAGTTAAGAGTAGAACTCTTGTAGCGTTACTAGAGTGGGTATCATCCGGTGCGGACCTCACCCCCCTAGTGACGCCACTGTAGAGCTCTACTTCATTTTCATCTCTTCTCCCCATATTAAATTTTTCAAAAGTTTCATACAAACTTTATAACTTAAATATGAAGTGCTTTTTTTAAATATTATTTTTCGAAGACAATTCCTTTTTTTCCGGGGGCAAAACTTAAAATCCCCTTAATCTAAATTAGCTTTTCTTAATATGTGGATCGCATTTTTGCTGACGGGAGCCATGTGTATCTTGTTTTTTTCCTAGGGAAAAAATCGGTTGTATTTGCGATGTAG